>NC_053028.1:680160070-680177669 GCF_003073215.2 Triticum urartu
CTTACGTGAGACTGGTTCCACCGACTGACATGCACTAGATGCATAAGGTGGCTAGCGGGTGTCTGTCTCTCCTACTTTAGTCGGTTCGGATTCGATGAAAAGGGTCCTTATGAAGGGTAAATAGCAATTGGCATATCACGTTGTGGTTTTGCGTAGGTAAGAAACGTTCTTGCTAGAAACCCATAGCAGCCACGTAAAACATGCAAACAACAACTAGAAGACGACTAACTTGGTAACGCCAGGGTTTTCCCAGTCACGACGTTGTAAAACGACGGCCAGTGAATTGTAATACGACTCACTATAGGGCGAATTCGAGCTCGGTACCCGGGGATCATGTTCTTGTAATAGATGATCATGGAGCCCCAAGATGGAGATCAAAGGAGCTATATGATATTGGCCATATCATGTCACTATTATTTGATTGCATGTGATGTTTGTCATGTTTATACATCTTATTTGCTTAGAACGACGGTAGTAAATAAGATGATCCCTTACAACAATTTCAAGAAGTGTTCTCCCCTAAATGTGCACCATTGCTACAGTTCGTCGTTTCGAAGCACGCCGTGATGATCGGGTGTGATAGATCCTTACGTTCACATACAACGGGTGTAAGACAGTTTTACACAGCAAAACACTTAGGGTTAACTTGACGAGCCTAGCATGTACAGACATGGCCTCGGAACACAAAAGACCGAAAGGTCGAGCATGAGTCGTATAGAAGATATGATCAACATGAAGATGTTCACCGACGTTAACTAGTCCGTCTCACGTGATGATCGGACACGGGCTAGTTGACTCGGATCATGTAATCACTTAGATGACTAGAGGGATGTCTATCTGAGTGGGAGTTCATAAGATGAACTTAATTATCCTGAACATAGTCAAAAGGATTTTGCAAATTATGTCATAGCTCGCGCTTTAGTTCTACTGTTTAGTTATGTTCCTAGAGAAAAATTAGTTGAAAGTTGATAGTAGCAATTATGCGGACTAGGTCCGTAAACTGAGGATTGTCCTCATTGCTTCTTAGAAGGCTTATGTCCTTAATGCACCGCTCAGTGTGCTGAACCTCGAACGTTGTTTGTGGATGTTGCGAACATCTGACATACACATTTTGATAACTACGTGATAGTTCAGTTAAACGGTTTAGAGTTGACGCACCAAAGACATTTTGAAACGTCGCGAGACATATGAGATGTTTCGAGGGCTGGAATTGGGATTTCAGGCTTGTGCCCACGTCAAGAGGTATGAGACCTCCGACGATTTTCTTAGCCTGCAAACTAAGGAGAGAAGCTCAATTGTTGAGCTTGTGCTCAGATTGTCTGAGTACAACAATCATTTGAATCGAGTGGGAGTTGATCTCCCAGATAAGATAGTGATGTTTCTCCGAAGTCATTACCACCAAGCTGCTAGAGCTTCGTGATGAACTATAATATATCAGGGACATATATGATGATCCTTGAGATATTCGCGATGTTTGACACCACAAAAGTAGAAATCAAGAAGGAGCATCAATCGTTGATGGTTGGTGAAACCACTAGTTTCAAGAAGGGCAAGGGAACAAAGGGATACTTCATGAAATGGCAATTCAGCTGCTGCTCTAGTGAAGAAACCCAAGGTTGAACCCAAACCCGAGACTGAGTGCTTCTGTAATAAGGGGAACAGCCACTGGAGCAGAATTACCCTAGATACTTGGTAGATGAGAAGGCTGGCAAGGTCGATAGAAGTATATTGGATATACATTGTGTTGATGTGTACTTTACTAGTACTCCTAGTAGCACCAGGGTATTAGATACCGGTTCAGTTGCTAAGTGTTAGTAACTCGAAATAAAAGCTACGGAATAAACGGAGACTAGCTAAAGGTGAGCTGACGACATGTGTTGGAAGTGTTTCCAAGGTTGATATGATCAAGCATCGCACGCTCCCTCTACCATCGAGTTTGGTGTTTGCGTTGAGCATAGACATGATTGGATTATGTCTATCGCAATACGGTTATTCATTTAAGGAGAATAATGGTTACTCTGTTTATTTGAATAATACCTTCAATGGTCTTACACCTAAAATGAATGGTTTATAGAATCTCGATCGTAGTGATACACATGTTCATGCCAAAAGATAGTAATGATAGTACCACCTACTTGTGGCACTGCCACGTAAGTCATATCGGTATAAAACGCATGAAGAAGCTCCATGTTGATGGATCTTTGGGCTCACTCATTTTGAAAAGTTTGAGGCATGCGAACCATGTCTATTGGTGTATATGCATGAAGAAACTCCATGCAAATGGACCGTTTGAACTCACTTGATTTTGGAATCACTTGAGACATGCAAATCATACCACATGGGCAAGATGACTGAAAGCCTCGTTTTTCAGTAAAATGGAACTAGAAAGCAACTTGTTGGAAGTAATACATTTTGATGTGTGCAGTCCAATGAGTGCTGAGGCATGTAGTGGATATCCTTATGTTTTTACTTCACAGATAATTTGAGTAGATGTTGAGTATATTTACTTGATGAATCACGAGTCTGAATTATTGAAAGGTTCAAGTAATTTCAGGGTGAAGTTGAAAGATCGTCGTAACAAGAGGATAAAAGATCTATGCTATGATCATAGAGATGAATATCTGAATTACGAGTTTGGCACAGAATTAAGACATTGTGGAAATTGTTTCACAGCTGATACAACCTGGAACACCATAGTGTGATGGTGTGTCCGAACATCATAACTGCACCCTATTGGATATGATGCATACCATGATGTCTCTTATCGAATTACCACGATAATTTATGGGTTAGGCATTAGAGACAACCACATTCACTTTAATTAGGGCACCACGTAATTCCGTTGAGACGACACCGTATGAACTATGGTTTAGAGAAACCTAAGCTGTCATTTCTTAGAAGTTTGGGGCTGCGACGCTTATGTGAAAAAGTTTCAGGCTGATAAGCTCGAACCCAAAGCGGATAAATGCATCTTCATAGGACACCCAAAACAGTTGGGTATACCTCCTGTCTCAGATCCGAAAGCAATAAGGGATTGTTTCAAGAATCGGGTCCTTTCTCGAGGAAAAGTTTCTCTCGAAAGAATTGAGTGGGAGGATGGTGGAGACTTGATGAGGTTATTAAACCGATACTTCAACTAGTGTATAGCAGGGCACAAAGAGTTGTTCCTGTGGCACCTACACCAATTGAAGTGGAAGCTTATGATATTGATCATGAGACTTCGGATCAAGTCACTCCCAAACCTCGTAGGATGACAAGGATGCGTACTACTTCAGAGTGGTACGTAATCCTGTCTTGGAAGTCATGTTGCTAGACAACAATGAACCTACGAGCTATGGAGAAGCGATGGTGGGCCCGGATTCCGATAAATGGCTCGAGGCCATAAAATCCGAGATAGGATCCATGTATGAAAACAAAGTGTAGACTTTGGCAAAACGATTCAATGGTCGTAAGGCTGTTGAGTACAGATGGATTTTAAAAGGAAGACGGACAATGATGGTAAATGTCACCATTAAGAAAGCTCGACTTGTCGTTAAGATGTTTTCCGACAAGTTCAAGGAGTTGACTACGATGAGACTTTCTCACTCGTAGCGATGCTAAGAGCCTGTTGGAATTATATTAGCGATTACTGCATTATTTATGAAATCTTGCAGATAGGATGTCAAAACATTGTTTCCTCGACGATTTTCTTGAGGAAAGGTTGTATGTGATATAACCGGAAGGTTTTGTCAATCCTGAAAGGTGCTAATAAGTATGCAAAGCTCCAGCAATCCTTCTAAGGACCGGACTAAGCATCTCGGAGTTGGGAATGTATGCTTTGATGAGATGATCAAAGATTTTGGGTGTATACAAAGTTTATGAGAAACTTGTATTTCCAAAGAAGTGAGTGGGAGCACTATAGAATTTCTGATGAGTATATGTTGTTGACATATTGTTGATCAGAAATGACGTAGAATTTCTGGAAAGCATATAGGGTTATTTGAAAAAGTGTTTTTCAATGGAAAGCTTGGATTAAGCTACTTGAACATTGAGCATCAAGATCTATAAGGATAGATCAAAACGCTTAATGGTACTTTCAAATGAGCACATACCTTGACATGATCTTGAAGGTGTTCAAGATGGATCAGTCAAAGAAGGAGTTCTTGCCTGAGTTGTAAGGTACGAAGTTAAGACTTAAAGCTCGACCACGGCAAAATAGAGAGAAAGGACGAAGGTCGTCCCCTATGCTTAAGACATAGGCTCTACAGTATGCTATGCTGTGTACCGCACCTGAAGTGTGCCTTGCCATGAGTCAGTCAAGGGGTACAAGAGTGATCCAAGAATGGATCACAAGACAGCGGTCAAAGTTATCCTTAGTAACTAGTGGACTAAGGAATTTTCTCGATTATGGAGGTGGTAAAAGAGTTCGACGTAAAGAGTTACGTCGATGCAAGCTTAACACCTATCCGGATAGCTCTGAGTAGAGATACCGGATACATATAATGGAGCAACAATTTAGAATAGCTCCAAGTAGAACAGTTATTTGGATTAGCTCCAAATAGAACGTGGTAGCTACATCTAGGAGATGACATAGAGATTTGTAAAGCACACACGGATCTGAAAGGTTCAGACCTGTTGACTAAAACCTCTCTCACAAGCAACATGATCAAACCTAGAACTCATTGAGTGTTAATCACATAGTGATGTGAACTAGACTACTGACTCTAGTAAACTCTTGGGTGTTATTCACATGGCGATGTGACCTGTGAATGTTAATCACATGGCGATGTGAACTAGATTATTGACTCTAGTGCAAGTGGGAGACTGTTGGAAATATGCCCTAGAGGCAATAATAAATTGGTTATTATTATATTTCCTTGTTCATGATAATCATTTATTATCCATGCTATAATTGTATTGATAGGAAACTCAGATACATGTGTGGATACATAGACAACACCATGTCCCTAGTAAGCCTCTAGTTGACTAGCTCGTTGATCAATAGATGGTTACAGTTTCCTGACCATGGACATTGAATGTCGTTGATAACGGGATCACATCATTAGGAGAATGATGTGATGGACAAGACCCAATCCTAAGCCTAGCACAAAGATCGTATAGTTCGTATGCTAAAGCTTTTCTAATGTCAAGTATCATTTCCTTAGACCATGAGATTGTGCAACTCCCGGGTACCGTAGGAATGCTTTGGGTGTATCAAACATCACAACGTAACTAGGTGACTATAAAGGTGCATTACAGGTATCTCCGAAAGTATCTGTTGGGTTGGCACGAATCGAGACTGGGATTTGTCACTCCGTGTAGCGGAGAGGTATCTCTGGGCCCACTCGGTAGGACATCATCAAATGCGCAATGTGACCAAGGAGTTGATCACGGGATGATGTGTTACGGAACGAGTAAAGAGACTTATGGTAACGAGATTGAACAAGGTATCGGGATACCGACGATCGAATCTCGGGCAAGTACAATACCGCTCGACAAAGGGAATTGTATAGGGGATTGATTAAGTCCTTGACATCATGGTTCATCCGATGAGATCATCGTGGAACATGTGGGAGCCATCATGGGTATCCAGATCCCGCTGTTGGTTATTGACCGGAGAACGTCTCGGTCATGTCTGCATGTCTCCCGAACCCGTAGGGTCTACACACTTAAGGTTCGATGACGCTAGGGTTATAAAGGAAGCTTGTATGTGGTTACCGAATGTTGTTCGGAGTCTCGGATAAGATCCCAGACGTCACGAGGAGTTCCGGAATGGTCCGGAGGTAAAGATTTATATATAGGAAGTCCTGTTTCGGCCATCGGGACAAGTTTCGGGGTCATCAGTATTGTACCGGGACCACCGGAAGGGTCCCGGGGGCCCATCGGGTGGGGCCACCTACCCCGGGGGCCACATGGGCTGTAGGGGGTGCGCCTTGGCCTACATGGGCCAAGGGCACCAGCCCCAAGAGGCCCATGCGCCTGGGGAAACCCTAAAGGAAGAGTCCCAGCAGGGGAAGGCACCTCCTAGGTGCCTTGGGGGGGAGGACTCCTCCCCTGGCCGCAGCCCCCTTGGAGATTGGATCTCCTAGGGGCTGGCGCACCCCCCCTTGGGATCCCTATATATAGTGGGGTAGGAGGGCCTCTCAAACACACCTTTTGCCTTTGGTGCAGCCCATCCCTCTCTCCCAAGTTCTTCTCCTCTTCTGCGGTGCTTGGCGAAGCCCTGCAGGATTGCCACGCTCCTCCATCACCACCACGCTGTTGTGCTGCTGCTGGATGGAGTCTTCCTCAACCTCTCCCTCTCTCCTTGCTGGATCAAGTCATGGGAGACGTCACCGGGCTGTACGTGTGTTGAACGCGGAGGTGCTGTCCGTTCGGCACTTGGTCATCGGTGATTTGAATCACGGCGAGTACGACTCCATCAACCCCGTTCACTTGAACGCTTCCGCTTAGCGATCTACAAGGGTATGTAGATGCACTCTCCTTCCCCTCGTTGCTAGTTTCTCCATAGATAGATCTTGGTGACACGTAGGAAAATTTAGAATTTCTGCTACGTTCCCCAACACCTTCTCCCTTATTGGAAAATAGTTCATCACAGAAATCTGTTCCTGTGACTACTACACCAATTAGTGAGGAAGCTAATGATGATGATCATGTAACTTCAGATCAAGTTACTACCGAAACTCGTAGGTAAACCAGAGTGAGATCCACACCAGAGTGGTACGGTAATCCAGTTCTGGAAGTCATGTTACTAGACCATGACGAACTTGCGAACTATGAGGAAGCGATGATGAGCCCAGATTCCGCGAAATGGTTTAAGGCCATGAAATCTGATATATGATCCATGTATGAGAACAAAGTATGGACTTTGATGGATTTGCCCGATGATCGGCAAGCCATAGAAAATAAATGGATCTTCAAGAGGAAGGCGGACGCTGATAGTAGTGTTACTATCTACAAAGCTAGAATTGTCGCAAAAGGTTTTCAACAAGTTCAAGGTGTTGACTACGATGAGATTTTCTCACTCGTATCTATGCTTAAGTCTGTCCAAATCATGTTAGCAATTGTCGCATTTTATGAAATCTGGCAGATGGATAAACAAAAGTGCATTCCTTAATGGATTTATTAAAGAAGAGTTGTATATGATGCAACCAGAAGGTTTTGTCAATCCTAAAGATGCTAACAAAATATGCAAGCTCCAGCGATCCATCTATGGACTGGTGCAAGCATCTCGGAGTCAGAATATACGCTTTGATAAGTTGATCAAAGGATATAGTTTTATACAGACTTGCGGTGAAGCCTGTATTTACAAGAAAGTGAGTGGGTGCACTACAACATTTCTGATAAGTATATGTGATTGACATATTGTTGATCGGAAATAATGTAGAATTATTCTGCAAAGCATAAAGGAGTGTTTGAAAGGAGTTTTTCAAAGAAAGACCTCGGTAAAGCTGCTTACATATTGAGTATCAAGATCTATAGAGATAGATCAAGACGCTTGATAAGTTTTTCAATGAGCACATACCTTGACAAGATTTTGAAGTAGTTCAAAATGGAACAGTCAAAGAAAATGTTTCTTGCCTGTGTTACAAGGTGTGAAGTTGAGTAAGACTCAAATCCCGACCACGGCAGAAGATAGAAAGAGAATGAAAGTCATTCCCTATGCCTTAGTCATAGGTTCTATAAAGTATGACATGATGTGTACCAGATCTATTGTATACCCTACACTCTGTTAAGCAAGGGAGTACAATAATGATCTAAGAGTAGATCACTGGACATTGGTCAAAATTATCCTTAGTGGAATAAGGAAATATTTCTCGATTATGGAGGTGACAAAATGTTCGTCGTAAAAAGTTACGTCGATGCAAGTTTTGACACTAATCTAGATGAATCTAAGTCTCGATCTAGATACATATTGAAAGTGGGAGCAATTAGCTAGAGTAGCTCCGTGCAGAGCATTGTTGACATAAATATTTGCAAAATACTTACGTATCTGAATATAACAGACCCAGTGACTAAAATTATCTCACAAGCAAAATATGATCACACCTTAGTACTCTTTGGGTGTTAATCACATAGCGATGTGAACTAGATTACTGACTCTAGTAAACCCTTTGGGTGTTGGTCACATATCGATGTGGACTATGGGTGTTAATCACATGGTGATATGAACTATTGCTATTAAATCACATGGCGATGTGAACTAGATTATTAACTCTAGTGCAAGTGGGAGACTGAAGGAAATATGCCCTAGAGGCAATAATAAAGTTAGTATTTATTTCCCTATATCATGATAAATGTTTATTATTCATGCTAGAATTGTATTAACCGGAAACATGATACATGTGTGAATACATAGACAAACAGAGTGTCACTAGTATGCCTCTACTTGACTAGCTCGTTAATCAAAGATGGTTATGTTTCCTAACCATGAAAAAAGAGTTGTTATTTGATTAACGAGGTCACATCATTAGTTGAATGATCTGATTGACATGACCCATTCCATTAGCTTAGCACCCGATCGTTTAGTATGTTGCTATTGCTTTCTTCATGACTTATACATGTTCCTATGACTATGAGATTATGCAACTCCCGTTTGCCGGAGGAACACTTTGGGTGCTACCAAACGTCACAACGTAACTGGGTGATTATAAAGGAGCATTACAGGTGTCTCCAAAGGTACATGTTGGGTTGGCGTATTTCGAGATTAGGATTTGTCACTCCGATTGTCGGAGAGGTATCTCTGGGCCCTCTCGGTAATGCACATCACATAAGCCTTGCAAGCATTACAACTAATATGTTAGTTGTGAGATGATGTATTACGGAACGAGTAAAGAGACTTGCCGGTAACGAGATTGAACTAGGTATTGGATACCGATGATCGAATCTCGGGCAAGTAACATACCGATGACAAAGGGAACAACGTATGTTGTTATGCGGTCTGACCGATAAAGATCTTCGTAGAATATGTAGGAGCCAATATGGGCATCCAGGTCCCGCTATTGGTTATTGACCAGAGATTTGTCTCAGTCATGTCTACATTGTTCTCGAACCGTAGGGTCCGCACGCTTAAAGTTACGATGACAGTTATTATGAGTTTTATGCATTTTGATGTACCGAAGTTTGTTCGGAGTCCCGGATGAGATCACGGACATGACGAGGAGTCTCGAAATGGTCGAGACATAAAGATTGATATATTGGATGACTATATTCGGACACCGGAAGCGTTCCGGGGTAGTTTCGAATAAAACCGGAGCACCGGGGGGTTACCGGAACCCTCCGAGAGGTTAATGGGCCTCATGGGCCTAATGTGGAGAAGAGGAAGGGGCTGCCAGGGCAGGCCGCGTGCCCCTTCTCCCCCTAGCTTGAATTGGACAAGGAGGGAGGGGCGGCGCCCCCCCTTTCCTTCTCTCCCTCCACCTCTCCTAGTTGGACAAGGAACGGGAGGGGAGTCCTACTCCCGGTAGGAGTAGGACTCCTCCTGCGCCCTCCTCTAGGCCGGCCACACCCCCCCCCCCCCTTGGATCCTTTATATACGGGGGCAGGGGGGCACCCTAGAACACACAAGTTGATCCACGTGATTGTTCCTTAGCCATGTGCGGTGCCCCCTGCCACCATATTCCACCTCGGTCATATCGTTGTAGTGCTTAGGCGAAGCCCTGCGTCGGTAGAACATCATCATCGTCACCACGCCGTCGTGCTGACGGAACTCATCCCTGAAGCTTTGCTGGATCGGAGCCCGGGGAGCGTCATCGAGCTGTACGTGTGCCAAGAACTCGGAGGTGTCGGAGTAACGGTGCTTGGATCGGTCGGATCGGAAAGAAGACGTACGACTACTTCCTCTACGTCGTGTCAACGCTTCCGTTGCGATCTACAAGGGTACGTAGATCATACTCTCCCCTCTCGTTGCTATGCATCACCATGATCTTGCGTGTGCGTAGGAAATTTTTTGAAATTACTACGTTCCCCAACACTCCAAGGCGCCTCCATCGACAAGGGGCACCGCACTATTATGAGTGCGGTGGTCCAAAAGGTTCAGTCCGCCAAGAGCGGACTGACTGAAGCTTGTACAAGCCTTTTAACAGGCTTTGAGGTAAGTAAAGAATGTGTAAATAACATTACCGCATAGACAGTAGCCTCTGATGCTCTGTTTGGCGTTCGGGAAGAAAAGCCGAATAGAGGATCAAATAAAATTCGCAGGAGTCTAACAAAAATAAGTCAATATGCGTGTGCAGGCTTCCCTGCTGGCATCTGCCGCACTGACTGCGGAAGTGGACGTGCTAAAGCAGGACCTCGAGTGGTCCGAGCAAGAGCTCGGACGTGCCAAGAAGCAGCTCGAGGACAGTGAAGGTAAAAAATACCTTGTATAGATGTGTATAAAAAGGTGCAATTGCGAAAAATGACAGGAGTATCGTGGCTATTGTAGGGGCCACGTCTGAGGTGGCGACCCTGAAGCAAGCGCTACTCGAGGTCGAGAAGAGGTCGGCCGCGGAGCGCACTGAGCGAAAAAAGTATGAGGCCGAGGTTGGCAAGGTGCAGCAAGAGCTTCAGGCTCTCATGGAAAAACATGAGAGTTTGGAGCGTGACTCAAGGACACGAGCGTCCGAGCTCGTGGCGGCTACTAAAAGTGCCAAGTCTGCCAAGGCCGAGAAGACCCTCCGGGAGTTGGATGAGGTGAAGAAGATAGCGGCGGGTAAGGCATTCTTTATGCAAAGTAAACACATAAGCGTGAGTTACTTGTTACTTACCCGAATCCGGAGTTCTCCAGGCACGTTCGCAGATCTTCCCCGGAGTATATCTGATGCCGCCGCATTCTATCGAGCCGAGGAGGGCAGCTCGACGGAGAAGGTGTTCTGGTCTCAGTACGCTGAGGCCGGACACCCCGTGCCCCTGAGCGACCAGTTGAAGCAACTGGTCGAGCTCCACAAGGCGGCCGAACAGGACATGAAGGGCCTCATAGTTCAGCTATGGCCTGGAGAGGCTCAGCCTGGGAGCTATTTCGGGCTGATGCGACGGCTGGTGGAGGCCTGTCCAAGGCTCAAAGTCATCAAGCGCTCCATCTGCATTGAAGGTGCCCGTAGGGCCCTTGCCCGTGCGAAGGTGCACTGGGGCAAGCTGGATGCTGAGAAGCTTGTGAAGGACGGGCCACCGCCGGGGAAAGAGCATCGCAAGCCCGAAAATTATTATAAGGATGTTCTGAAGGGGGCCCGCCTTGTGGCGGATGAATGTTCTATGGATGTAATTTTTGAATAAAACTCGCTCGTTTTGTCCTGTGCGCTGAAAACTTGTTCATATGCGCTTAGGCAATGCTGTTTGAATTTAAAATATTACCTTCTGTACGGCTGTTTATCAATTCTGAGAGATGGCAAGTCGTCGGCTTCTGCCCCCGGGCCGCTAGTGCTGGGGTGTTCGGGGATAAACCTGAGGGCTCTTTTTCCCATGTTTGGGTCCTTCGAGGGAGGCGCTCAGCCCAACGAACAAGGAAATCGGACTATAATGCGTGAACACTCTCACTTAGCCATAAAATTCTATAATTTTAAATTTCGGCGAAACCCCTGGTATTCAGAAGACCGAGTTCGGGGCGCTATCCACGCCTTGGCCGGACAGAACCGGCTCCTCGCCCTAAGCGGCATAAGTCTTTAAGGAGTCGAAAAGACCCCTCAAACAGCGACCAGCTCTCGCCTCATCATGACGGTTAGTTTTAGCTTTCTCCACTGAGGTGCTCAACCCAGCTCAACCGAGGCACAATCGCAGTGGTTCTCCTAGTGCTACCTTAGCCGATATAGCGGAACGTAAGGCACCAAAACATAGGAGCCGGGCAAACCCAACTGTCGACCCAAGACATGATTCGGAGCCGATGCATATAATGCTATAAGTTCGGGGTGCCGTACTTGTTAAAGTGTTCGGACTTCTCACACCATGTTGAGGGGTATTGAAGCCCCTGGCGTATTTTGGCCGTACCAAAGTGTACGGGTGCAACATGTCGTTAAGGAACATATATAAATATAAAAAAAGAGTAATGCAAAAATAGAAAAAAGCTATGCATTGTTTATTAAAAAGAGTTGCGATCAAAGCAGAACGATACAAATAATGCGATAAGCAAAAGGTTGGACTATGTAACATGTCCGCTCCATGGGCAAGCTATGGAATAATATGCGAAACAGGTATACTGCTCGTGATAGAGACCACCTGGGAGTTCCATAATGCGGCGTGGCTTGTCTGCTTCCCTGGTTCTTGCATCGTTTGTGCAGCAATTGAACTGCCGAACAGGCCTTCCGAAGAGTGGAGTCCCGAAAGTAAGAGAAAATTAAAAAATCGGCAGCCCCTGGTATGGTTGAAGCCGTGTTTTGGGCGTGCCGTGATGGTGCCCCTCCCCCTGTGCCCATGGTATCTCTAGAGCGTAGTTATGTACGTGAAGTACTGACGTCGCCTTTTTGCGAGGGTTGGGGTTGGGGCCGCATCGCTACGCCTGCTCGGATTGTGCCAGGCGGTCTTGTTGTAGGTTACTCCGGGCGCGCTTGACGGTGTCCGGTCGTTTAGTGGCCAGACTAGAGAAATGCCTGGAGAGGCTGCGTTGTACTTCCGCTGCAAGGGCCGCCATGTGCTCGTCCATTCGGATGGAGCGTTCGGTGTTTCCATTGACCGTAATTACTCCTCAAGGGCCTGGCATCTTGAGCTTAAGGTATGCGTAATGCGGTACCGCATTGAACTTAGCGAATGTGGTTCGCCCGAGCAGTGCGTGATAACCACTGCGAAACGGGACTATGTCGAAGATTAACTCCTCGCTTCGGAAATTATCCGAAGATCCGAAGACCACTTCAAGTGTGACTGAGCATGTACAGTTGGCCTCTACACCTGGTATTACGCCTTTAAAGGTCGTTTTGGTGGGCTTAATCCTCGAGGGATCTATGCCCATTTTCCGCACTGTATCCTGGTTAAGCAGGTTCAGGCTGCTGCCGCCGTCCATAAGGACTATAGTGAGATGAAATCCGTCAATAATTGGGTCTAGAACCAATGCGGCGAAGCCACCGTGACGGGTGCTAGTGGGGTGGTCCCTTCGATCAAAGGTGATTGGGCAGGAGGACCATGGGTTGAACTTTGGGGCGACTGGCTCTATCGTGTATACGTCCCTTAACGCGCGCTTCCGCTCCCTCTTAGGGATGTGGGTTGCGTATATCATGTTCACCATCCGCACTTGTGGGGGAAAACCCTTCTGTCCCTTGTTGTTCGGCGGCCGGGGCTCCTCGTCGTCATCGCTATGCAGCCCCTTGTCTTCGTTTTCGGCGTTTAACTTGCCTGCCTGCTTGAACACCCAACAATCCCTGTTGGTGTGATTGGCCGGCTTTTCAGGGGTGCCATGTATCTGGCATAAGCGGTCGAGTATTCGGTCCAAACTGGACGGCCCCCTAGGATTCCTTTTGAATGGCTTTTTCCGCTGACCGGATTTAGAGCCTCTGAATCCGGCATTAACTGTCGTATCATCTGCATTGTCGCCGTTAATGCGGCGCTTCTGTTTGTTGCGACGCGACCTGCCACTACTGTCCCTGGTGTCCGAATTACCAGGGTTCATGGTTATATTGTTGCTACGAGCAAGCCAGCTGTCTTCTCCCGCGCAAAAGCGGGTCATGAGTGTCGTGAGTGCTGCCATAGATTTCGGCTTTTCCTGTCCAAGGTGCCGGGCCAGCCACTCGTCACAGATATTGTGCTTGAAGGCTGCTAGGGCCTCGGCGTCCGGACAGTCGACTATTTAATTTTTCTTTGTTAGGAACCGTGTCCAGAATTGCCTGGCCGATTCATCTGGCTGCTGAATTACGTGACTTAGGTCATCGGCGTCTGGGGGTCGCACATAAGTGCCCTGGAAATTGTCGAGGAATGAGGCTTCCAGGTCCTCCCAACAACTGATTGATCCTGTTGGAAAGCTGTTAAGCCAATGCCGAGCTGGTCCTTTAAGCTTGAGTGGGAGGTATTTAATGGCGTGGAAATCATCGCCGCGGGCCATGTGGATATTAAGGAGATAATCCTCAATCCATACCGCAGGATCTGTTGTGCCATCATATGATTCGATGTTTACGGTTTGAAACCCTCAGAGATTTGATGATCCATTATTTCGTCTGTGAAGCAGAGTGGGTGTGCGGCGCCTCTGTACTGGGCTATATCATGACGTAGCCCCAATGAGCTTTGTCTACTGTGTTCGGCCCTGCCGAATTTGTGGCCGGCGTGACGGATGCCGTCTCGAGCCGTGGGGCGCCCACGCGATCCGTAGATCGATCTTGTTTGTCTAGGCTTGTCCTCCAACATGTCTCGTAAGTCCGGCGCATAGTCCCGTGCCTTGGTACGGGATGCGGCTTGAGTGGAGGGCCGAGAGGCCTCTCTGTCGCGGCCACGAGGTGGCCGGTCGGCCGCATCAAGTGCTTCCTCCTCTAATTGGGGTAGCAACATGCGCTTTGGGTAGCTCTTGGAGAGGCGTTCGAGTTTATGCTCTTCGGCCGCAAGGACTTCAGTCCATCTGTCGACTAGCAAATCTTGATCAGCTCTAAGCTGTTGCTATTTTTTCTTGAGGCTTCTTGCCGTGGCCATAAGCCTACGTTGAAAACGCTCTTGCTCGACGGGATCCTCTGGCACGACGAATTCGTTGTCGTCGAGGCTTGCCTCATCTTCGGAGGGAGGCATATAATTATCGTCCTCGACCTCTCTGTCTGCCGCTCTCTCATGAGTGCTGGTTTCTCCATCCTCCTGTGCTAAATCTTACTGGAGGGGGTTTTCTTCGGCGCTTTCCGGAGTATTATTATCTCCCGTGCTGGAATCACCGTGTTTGTTTTGGCGTGATTTTGAGTGGCGCCGCTGACGTCGACGCTTAGGCTGTTTCTTGGAGGGGTCATCCTCCGCTGTTCCATCGCCATCTCCCTCTTTTGGGGTGTCCACCATGTATATGTCATACGATGAGGTGGCTTTCCAGGGCCTAGTAGGCGCTGGTTCTTCATCATCTCCTTCATCGGCGTCCATACCGTCGATGTCTTCGGAGTCGAAGTCGAGCATGTCGGTTAAGTCGTCGACAGTGGCTACAAAGTGGGTGGTGGGTGGGTTTTGAATTTCTTCATCGTCCGAATCCCAACCTTGCTGGCCATAGTCCGGCCAGGGCTCTCCTGATAAAGAGAGAGACTTCAGTGACTTCAGAATATCGCCAAAAGGTGAGTGCTGAAAAATGTCCACGACAGTAAACTCCATGATCGGTGCCCAATCGGATTCGATTGGCCAGGGCGCGGAGGGTTTGGAGTCCGGAAAGGAGTCCGGCTCCTTGGAATCACGAGTCTCACGGAGTGCGGGGCTGGTGTTCGGCTCAATCACCGTTGGGATCGCAGTCCCCGAGGCAGCGTCCAACTGCCCATCCTCGATTGGCGCAGTTGGCTCCGAATTAAGGATCAGAGCCGATGCGGGTGCGGCCTCCAGGGCACTGTTCGGCGGCAGAGCTAGATCATGCTCGTCGGGACAGTGCGGCGCGCTCGTCAGTGGCTCGAATCCGTCGAGGATCAAGTCCCCGCGGATGTCGGCCGTGTAGTTTAAACTTCCAAATCTGACCTGACGGCCAGGAGCGTAGCTTTCGATCTGCTCCAGGTGGCCAAGTAAATTGGCCCGCAGTGCGAAGCCGCCGAAGACGAAGATTTGTCCGGGGAGGAAGGTCTCACCCTGGACTACATCGCTATCGATGATCGTAGGAGCCATCGAGCCTGACGACGACGACACAGAGGAACTCTCAATGAAAGCACCAATGTCGGTGTCAAAACCGGCGGATCTTGGGTAGGGGGTCCCGAACTGTGCGTCTAGACTGGATGGTAACAGGAGGCAAGGGGCACGAAGTTTTACCCAGGTTCGGGCCCTCTCGATGGAGGTAAAACCCTACGTCATGCTTGATTAATATTGATGATATGGGTAGTACAAGAGTAGATCTACCACGAGATCGAGGAGGCTAAACCCTAGAAGCTAGCCTATGGTATGATTGTTGATGTGTCTGTTGTCCTACGGACTAAAACCCTTCGGTTTATATAGACACCGAATAGGGTTAGGGTTACATAGAGTCGGTTACAATGGTAGGAGATCCAAATATCTGCATCGCCAAGCTTGCATTCCACGCCAAGGAAAGTCCCTTCCGGACACGGGACGGAGTCTTCAATCTTGTATCTTCATAGTCCAGGAGTCCAGCTGAAGGTATAGTTCGGCCATCCGGACACCCCCTAATCCAGGACTCCCTCACACAAACCCGATTATGCACACAGACAGTTGGGGGATCATAGTAAGCTCATCATAAATTCTAAAATAGTATTTCTTTAATATAATGCAAACTACATTTTACCTCTTCCATATTGACTAATCTTTTAAATTTAATGCCATACAGTGGATATATGGCCCCAGAATATCTATATAGGGATGAAATCTCGGCGCAATCAGATATATATATATATATATATATATATATATATATATATATATATATATATATATATATAGTTTAGGCCTACTCATAATTGAGATCACCACAGGAGAGAAGAATTGTCCTGAAAACAACCAACCGTCCGTAAGAAATTTTATTGATAATGTAAGAGGAAATATTATCTAATTGTTCGACTACGGAAACTGAAGCTTATATATATCCTGCTTCCATTTCTGCATGTAGGTACAAAAAAATTGGACAACGGATTACATAACATCCAAGTACTCAATATTAACCGCATATGGCCTCCACCAAGTTAAACAATGCATCAAAATTGGGCTGGAGTGTGTTACCATCGATCGGAAAGGCAGACCCACTATAGAAAAAATTATTGACACGCTCAAAGGAATAAACTGAATTGCAAACAAGGTATGAATGACACACAGGCTCTACTTACATGAAAATAATTTCATGGAAAGGTATAAAAGGAGTTTAATTTCAGTTTTCCTTTCAAAGGTTAATCACTTGTAAAAAATGCGTCCTTTTAGTTTCTCGTTGGTGCTTTTGAACAGTAAATATTCAACTGGCGTCCCCTCAAAAAAAATCAACTGGTGAAATTACACTCATATTCATGTATATATGTATATTTATTTCTTTTGATATATATTTATAAATTCAAAATTTTCTGCCATAATTTTTTTGAAGTTAGTTTTATTTTGGTTTTACTCTGTACTCTTTAACATTCATTAGAAAATGAAGTTTTAGTTTTGCTTCGGTACACCTCCCTAAAAGTTTTGTGGGTGGGCTCTCATGCAAGAGTCAGTCTCAACGCATGCTCCAAGGTAAAAAAAACATTAAATGTTAAATGAGAAGAAAAAAGAAGAGAGAAATAAAAGGAAAACACTAATCTACACATAGCCAATTCTATTATATGTGTAATTAAGAAGGCTGGTTTTTGATGACATGACAATTTTATTTAGCCAGCTAACGGCTCTGCTATTATCCTTACCCTAATATGGCATTCTAACAAGCATGACCTTATCTGTTTGTTAGTTTAAGCTATATAAGATCTGCAAATTAAAGATGTGATTTTGCGACTCTTGTAGCGAATGACAGGATGGAGATACATTGCAACGTTCAACTAAATGCAAACTTAACTTAATTCAGAGTTCTACTCGGCATTCCACCCCACCC
>NC_053028.1:680178669-680237009 GCF_003073215.2 Triticum urartu
AGGGAAGGGGGATCTGGCGAGGGCGAGGGAAGGGGGATCGGGCGAAGGGGTATCAGCTAGAGGGGGGAATGTTAGTAATGGCGCACCATCTAGGGGTGCGCCATAAAAACACTGATAGCAATGGTGCACCATCCTCTGGTGTGCCATTAGTAACTTTTTTTCTGATAGCAATGGCGCACCCTCCTCTGGTGGGCCATTAGTAACTTTTTTTCATTATTTTTTGTTGCATCTAATAATTTGTTTTTTTATCAAATTTGTTATTTTCATGAGGACTAGAACAGAAGATATCATCAAATATCATCAATTTTTTTTGAAAATATCATCAAATTTGTTTTTTATTTTTAATTGAAAATATCATCAAATTTGTTATTTGAAAATATCATCAAAATTGTGATTTAAAAATATCATCAAATTTGTTATTTAAGAATATTCATGAATTCAAAAAGTGCCCATGAAATTTAAAAATATTCATGAGTTCAAAAAATATTAACAAATTCAATATTCATGAGGACTAGAACAGAAGAAATATCATTTCAAAATGTCGAAATACAATCGAGAAATGAAGACTACGATTTAAATACAATCGACCTTAGCTAGCTATCTTTTCACAATCTTCTTTCCCTTCTTTTTCGCGAATGGAGTTCTTCTGTTGAACGGACATCCTTTAGGTAGGGTGGTCCTGCTTCTTCTTGTGGTGTATGGCACTTCATCGTCGTCGTCATGTTCCATCTTTGGGTCGCCATACTTGTCAAAGTCTTGCTCAGTGGTGACTCCATCCATTCCGATGATGTTCCTTTTGCCTCTCCTCACGACAACACGACTGGGCTTTGACGGGTCGGTAATGAAGAAGCATTGGTCCACTTGGGAAGCCAGTACCCATGGCTCATTTTTCGCGCTGACGTTTGTGCCCGCGGTCTTGGATTTGGCTTCAGGTATAACCATGGTGGTGAAATACCGGTCTTCTTTTAGGACGCTCTTGGCCCATCTGACACGGAACATCGGGACCTTCTCTCCAGCGTAGCTTAGCTCCCAGATCTCCTCGGTCCTTCCATAGTATCTGTCCTTGTCGTTACCGGTGTAGCATTCCATCGTTACCCCGGAGTTCTGATAACCATCGCTCTTCATGTCCTTGTCTTCGGTGTAGAATGTGTAGCCATTGATATCGTACGCCTCATAGGTCATCAGGTTGTGCTCGGCGCCCTGTGGCAAGGCGAATATGAGTTTTTCTTCCGCGGAAGAATCCTCATGTAAAGGGTACGACAGAAGCTTCTCCTTGAACCAACGCGTGAAACATGAGTTGTGCTCTTTGATTATATCTCCGTCCGTCCTCTATTGGCCTCGATCATTGTACGTCTTCTCAATAAAGGTTTTGTGCTCTACCACTCAAGGATCGACCACGTCTATGTGTTGTAGCGTGACTAGGTTTGCTCTTTCAAAGTCGGCGAGTCGACCCTCGAAGTCGACATGCATTTCACGGCGACCCTCGCGGTGACCCCATCCAGCGAGCCTGCCGAGGAGCTTGTTGACGGGCAGACCAACGGGGTCCTCCTGACTTAGAGTGAAGCACGTGGGAGGGTAGTCATTTCCGGTCTTCTTGGCCTTTTTTCCTTTGCGACGTCTTTCCGTGTCCTGCTCCGCCTCATCATCATCATCATCATTAGCGTGAAGCTCGTCCCTGATGCCCATTGATTTCAAGTCTACCCTTGCTTTCGGCCCATCTTTGGTCCTCTCTGGCATGTTGAGCAGGGTACCAAGCATACTCTCGCACACGTTCTTCGTGATATGCATGGCATCAAGGCTGTGAGGCACACAGTGGATCTTGCAGTACAGCAAGTCCCAGAAAACAGACCTCGTTTTCCATACCTTCAGCAGCGGCTCTGGCACCTTTCACTTCTTTCCTGGATCTGGCGCCTTTTGCTTCTTTCCCGGCCGTGGGCAATCTTTCCAATTTTTCAACAGCTCGTCTATTTCCTCGCCGCTCCTCGTACGCGGGCGTCTTCGGGGTTCGGTTTCACCATCGAATAGATCCTTGCGTTTTCTCCATGGGTCATCGTCGCGAAGCCACCTTCGATGTCCCATGAACACGGTTTTAGAAGACCCGGGATCTCTATCTAGCTGGCGATACATTGTGTCATCCATGCACCTGACGCATCCAAAAAATCCATGGACCACCTGCCCGGCGGGATATCCGTAACCGAGATAGTCGTGCACCATCGTGAGCAGTGCGGCTCTCATAGGGAAATACTCTTTCTCTGCGGTGTCCCACGTATTGGCTGGCGTTTTCCATAGAGTGTCTAGCTCCTCTTTCAGCAGCCCCAGATACAGATTGATGTCGTTCCTTGGTTGTTTCGGCCCTTCAATTAGCATACTCAGGTGAATGTACTTCCTCTTCATGCACAACCAAGGGGAAGGTTGTACATCCACACAAACACAGGCCAGGTGCTATGTGTGCTTCTCTGGCTGCCAAACTGTAGCGACCAGACCTCAAACGGTCCGATCTTTGTGCTTCAGTGTCATCCCTTGATGAGTAATGCTGACACACACAATACTTGAAGGATTTATAACAGAGTAGCAATCACACACTTATTACAACGAGTGTCTCAAAAGAGAACTTATTACAAATAATATGGCTTAAGGCCATCTAATAACAATAACATCGGAAGGCTTGGAAGATAAGTGAGTCCATCAACTCCAACGGCCTCACTGAGTATAGAACCACGACCTAAAGGCACCTTACTCGTCGTCTGAAAAGTCTGCAACATGAACGTTGCAGCCCGAGAACGGGCCAGTACATGGAATATGCTGGCAATGTAACACACAGAGAGTAATGAATAGAAATAGGCTATACTACATGCATATTTGGCTGGTGGAAAGCTCTGTGGTTACAGTTTTGCGTAAAGCCAGTTTTTCCCTACTACAAAGGAATACATTTTATTTAACTATCATGGTAGTTGTTAAACATTGAGAGTGTAGACACCCTCTCAATCCCAATTAAACATCATCATTGAAACCCAACAAAATTAATTAAAGTAACTTGATGAGATTCACATCATAATCCAAGTACTAGATACTCAAGATGTCCATAACCGAGGACACGGCTAATCATGATTAGTTTATACACTCTGCAGAGGTTTGCGCACTTTTCCCCACAAGACTCGATCTCCTCCGTTGGGATTCTCGCACTACATGGTGTTTGAGAAACGGATGACCGAGACATAGTCTTTCAGAAGTGCTAGCACGTTACGACCGGGTAGACCGTTACACCTACTTTCCCCTACATCTGCTAGTCTACCACTGTAAGAGTTCACACGACTTAATCAACTATGCTAGAGCCCATAGTAGCTTGTGGCTGCACACGGAAGTTTCTAGCATGAATAATCTCATGATCCCTTTGAGCCTGGGTGGCTGTCCATAAAGAAAAACAGGCAATCGCTGGAATACCCAGGTGCCTCAATCCACCCAGATGTGTATTAAAGTTGCCACCTTAAATAAACCATTAATTAACAATCTCACATCTGTCATGGATACACTCACCCAATCCACGTCTACTAGCATAGCACGACAATATATGCTAACGTAGAAGTAACTCCCAAGGGTTTGATGTTAAAACAGGTATTAGGTACTACCTCATCTACATCCCAAAACCCACAATTTAATTAGATCCTAATCATGCAATGTTTGAGGATTTAGCTAATGCAATAAAACTGAGTAGTAAGAGGTATGATCAAAGTGTTACTTGCCTTGCTGATGATCCGCGAAACCTAGAGATTCGAAGTAGCAAGCGGCGCACTCTGGGTACTCTAACGTAAACAAACAAACAAGCATACAATAAGTACTCAACTAATGCATAGGTAAAACTCAAATAAGAGATCTAACCAGAAAGTTCAACTTAAGAACTCCGGTTTGTAAAAAGAAAGAAATCAAACGAAACGACGGATGGAAAACGACAAAAGAAACAAGCTTCGCTTACTAATCTGGATCTAAGTCAAATTTTATAGAAGAAAAAACTTATTTGATTTGGTTAAACAGAAAGAGGGCTTCGAGACGAAACTCTAGGCGCTTGAATCGCCTGATTCCGATAAACGAGCGAAAAGTTATACTAAAACAAAAATCGGATCAGAAAGTCGCGATCAGAAAATAACCGCCAAAAATCCGACGAAAAAGACAAACGACGAACAGAATTTTTTTTCTTTTTTTTTTGTAAAAAAAACTGCACGGAAAACGAGGCGGCGGCGAACCTCGAAAGGCGCGCAACTCCGGCGGGCGACGGGGCGGGGGGGGCGGCGGCTACGGGTAGGGTTTCGGTGGGGCGGCTGGGCTCTCTCGGGCCCCGGGGCGGCCTTTTATAGCCTTGGCCGACGAGTCCTGGCCGAATACGGCCCATAGTCGGTTCCGCGTTTTTTTTAATCTGCTCGGGAAGAAAAATAAAAAGAAATACTAAACGGACTCCAAAAAACACGAAATAAATTTTGCCGGGTTCGATCTAGGGAAAATTTTACAGTAGCAAAAACTTGTTTAAGTTGATTATTCGGAAAGAGGGTTTCGAGACGAAACTCCAGGCGCTTGAATCGCCTGATTCTGATAAACGAGCGAAAAGTTATAGTAAAACGAAAATCGGATCAGAAATCGCGATCAGAAAATAACCGCCAAAAATCCGACGAAAAAGACAAACGACGAACAGAATTTTTTTTCTTTTTTTTTTGTAAAAAAAACTGCACGGAAAACGAGGCGGCGGCGAACCTCGAAAGGCGCGCAACTCCGGCGGGCGGCGGGCGGCGGCGGCGGCGGCGGGACGAGAGCTAGGGTTAGGGTTTAGGTGGCGGCGGCGGCTGGGCTTTCGGGCCCCGGGGCGGCGGCTTTTATAGCCTTAGCCGGCGGAATCCAGGCCGAATACGGCCCGTAGTCGATTCGCGTTTTTTTTATAAATCCGCTCGGAAGAAAAATAAAAAGAAATACTAAACGGACTCCAAAAAACACCGAAATAAATTTTCCCCGACTTCTAAAATCAAGCCGGACAAAGTGAACATTTATTTGGGGCCTAAATGCAATTTTGAGAAACGCGCATTTTTTTCCTAACTCCAAATAAAACAGTGAAAAACTCCAAAATAAAATATTATTTGATTTTAATATTAAATCTCTAATATTTCTTTATTTTGAGGAAGTCATTTTATCCTCTCTCTCTCATTTTCAATAAAAGAATAATTCAGAGAAAAATAATTAAAATTGAACGATCCTCTTTTCATAATTCGAGAAAACCTCAAATATGAAAATAACGAAATCCCCAACTCTCTCCGTGGGTCCTTGAGTTGCGTAGGATTTCCAAGATCAACCAAAAAGCAAATAAAATATGATATGCAATAATGATCTAATGTATAACATTCCAAATTGAAAATTTGGGATGTTACAAACCTACCCCCCCTTAAGATGAATCTCGCCCTCGAGATTCGGGTTGGCTAGAAAATAGGTGAGGGTGGTCCTTCAGCAGATCTTCCTCTCGCTCCCAGGTGGCTTCATCCTCGGTGTGGTGGCTCCACTGAACTTTACAAAACCTGATAACCTTGCTGCGGGTGACTCGGCTGGCATATTTGAGAATCTTGACTGGTTTCTCCTTGTAGGTCAAATCACTATCCAACTGAATTGCTTCTAGCGGCACTGTATCTCTTAGCGGTATATCAGCCATCTCTGCGTGGCACTTTTTCAACTGGGAAACTTGGAACACGTCGTGAACTCCTAACAATCCTTCGGGCAACTCCAACTTGTAAGCAACTTCTCCCATACGCTCCAAAACTTTGTATGGTCCCACAAAATGTGGCACTAACTTTCCCTTAATTCCAAAGCGCTTAACTCCTCGAAGTGGAGATACACGAAGATAAACTCTATCTCCGGCTTCGTAAACTATCTCCTTGCATTTAGAATCTGCATAGCTCTTCTACCCGGATTGGGCTACTTTGAGCCTATCGCGAATCAACCTCACTTTCTATTCAGACTCCTTAATCAAATCTGGTCCAAACAACTGGCGGTCTCCAACTTCGTCCCACGACAATGGTGTTCTGCACCTTCTTCTGTACAAGGCTTAAAAAGGGGCCATGTTCGCCATCTTCAAACTGGATTGATAACTGTTGTTGTAAGAGAACTCTGCATATGGCAAATTGTCGTCCCAACTAGATCCATAATCTAGCGCACAAGCTCTCAGCATATCCTCCAAAATCTGATTGACTCTCTCGGTCTGTCCATCTGTCTGCGGATGAAAAGCTGTACTGAACTCTAGCCTGGTACCCAAAGTTTCGTGCAACTGATTCCAGAACTTTGAGGTAAACTGGGTTCCTCTATCTGATACAATGCTCCTCGGAACTCCATGCAGACATACGATCCTGGTCATGTATATCTTTGCCAACTTAGCACTGGTGTAAGTGGTCTTTACTGGGAGATGAATGAGCTACCTTCGTCAAGCGATCGACTACAACCCATATCGAGTCATAGCCTGAACGGGTCCTGGGTAATCCCGTGATAAAATCCATGCCTAGCTTATCCCACTTCCATTCGGGTATCGGCAATGGCTGTAGCAATCCTGCTGGCTTCTGATGCTCTGCCTTTACTCTCTGACATACATCACAAACTGCTACATACTCCGCAATATCCTTCTTCATTCCGGTCCACCAGAAAGTATCCTTCAAATCCAAATACATCTTGGTATTTCCTGGGTGAATCGAATATGGTGAATCATGGGCCTCCTGCAGAATCAACTTCCTGATCTCCGGGTCATTAGGGCACATAAACACGGTCTTCAAACCATAGGTATCGTGCTCATCCTCACGAAATCCTTTAACTTTTCCTTTGCTCATCTTCTCCTTTATAGAGGCAACCTCCTTGTCAGTCTTCTGAGCTTCTCTGATCTTATCCATCAAAGTAGACTGAATCTCCAATGCTGCTACATAGCCTCTCGGAACTATCTCCAAACATAGCTCACGAAGGTCCTCGGCTAACTCCTTCGGTAAATCTCCCGTCATTAGTGTGTTGACATGGCTCTTACGGCTCAGCGCATCGGCTACTACGTTAGCCTTTCCGGGATGATAATGCAATCTCATATCATAATCCTTGATGAGCTCCAACCATCTCCTTTGCCTGAGATTTAGCTCCTTCTACGTGAAAATATACTTCAAACTCTTGTGATCCGTGTATACTTCACAATGGTTTCCAATGAGAAAATGTCTCCAAGTCTTCAATGCATGCACTACGGCTGCTAACTCCAAATCATGCGTGGCATAATTCAACTCATGAGGTTAGCTGTCGTGAAGCATACGAAACAACTCTTCCCTCCTGCATAAGCACTGCTCCAAGTCCTCGACGTGAAGCGTCGCAATACACCTCATAATCCTCTGATCTGGCAAAATCAACACTGGTGAGGTAACCAAACGTTTCTTCAACTCCTGGAAACTGGCCTCACATTCCTTAGTCCATATGAACTTGGTATCCTTCTTCAACAACTCCGTCATAGGCTTCACAATCTTCGAGAAATTCTTCAATGAATCTCCGGTAGTATCCTGCAAGTCCAAGAAAACTCTGGATCTCTCCAACTGTTGTTGGTGCTTCCCAATTTGTCACAGTGACAACCTTGGTGGGATCTACTGCTATACCTTCTCCGGATATAACGTGTCCGAGGAATCCAACTTCCTTCAACCAAAACTCACATTTGCTGAACTTGGCATATAACTGATGTTCTCTGAGCTTCTCAAGTACCAAACGCAAATGCTCCTTATGCTCCTCTTCATTCTTTGAGTAGACCAAAATATCATCAATGAACACCACGAGACTTATCCAAAAACTCCATAAACACCTTGTTCATCATGTTCATGAAATATGCAGGTGCGTTAGTCAGACCAAATGACATAATGGTATACTCGTACAGCCCATACCTGGTGGTAAAAGCCGTCTTAGGTATATCCTGCTCTCGAATCTTCAACTGATGGTATCCTGATCGCAGATCGATCTTGGAAAATACCTTAGCTCCTTGCAATCGATCAAACAGATCATTGATCATCGGCAGTGGGTACTTGTTCTTGATTGTTACTTCATTCAATCCTCGATAATCAACAACCATCCTTAACGATCCATCCTTCTTCTCCACTAGAAGTACTGGCGATCCCCAAGGCGAAGAACTTGGGCGAATATAACCTTTATCCAGTAACTCTTTAATCTGCTTCTTAATCTCCTCCAAATCTTTTGCGGGCATCCTGTATGGTCTCTTAGATATTGGCCCTGTGCCTGGCAAAAGCTCAATCAAAAACTCAATATCTCTATCCGGTGGCATGCCTGGCAACTCCTCTGGAAATACATCAGGGAAATCCTTCACCACTGGTACTTCCTCCTGCACAACTCCTGATAAGGAATTTACTTGAGTCCTCTTCGGCACATGCCGGGATACATACTTGATCCTTCTTCCTTCTGGCGTCGTAAGCAAAATTGACTTACTGGCGCATTCAATGTTCCCTCCATACTTCGATAACCAATCCATGCCTAATATCACATCCAATCCTTGAGATTCCAATACTATTAGGTCCGAGGGAAATACATAGTTACCAATCCTTAATGGTAACCGATCACACCATAGACTAGCCATATACTCTGCTCCAGGCGAGGTTACTAACATGGGTGACCTAAGGGCTTGGGTTGGCAGTTTATACTTATCCACAAATCCCCTTGAGATGTATGAATGCGATGCACCAGTATCAAAAAGAACGAGTGCAGTAAATGACTTAACCAAAAACTTACCTATTACTGCATCTGGCTGAGCTTCAACCTCCTCCACGTTAACGTGGTTCACCTGTCCCCTATTGAAAGGGTTCGGCTTCTTCCCAGAGCTTACATTGCCATTTCCATTCTGGGCTTCAGGACATTCATTGGCGTAATGTCCAGTCTTCTGGCACTTATAGCAAGTGACTTGGCTCAGGTCTCTCTTGGCTGGTGTTGATGGGTTGGTACGGTTCTGGCCGTTGCTTCCTCCATTCCCATTACCATTCTTGGGCCATTATGATTGTGCGAGCTACCTCCTCCATGGGTATGCTGAAAATGTCCTCCCGGTCTAGGGGTAAAACGTGGCTTCTGCTGAGCTCCTGAATTGTACTTCCCTTGTCCATACTTCCTCTTGCGTTCTCAATCTGTGCTGCTTCCCTTCAATCATAAGAGCACGATCTACCAACTCCTGGTAGTTGTTGAAGGTTGCTACCATCAACTGCATGCTCAACTCATCATTCAGTCCTTCCAGAAACTTCTCCTGCTTAGCTGCATCCGTAGCAACGTCATCCGGGGCATAACGTGCTAACTTACTAAAGTCATCCACGTATTGGCCAACTGTCCGTCCTCCTTGGCGCAAGTTGCGAAACTCACGCTTCTTCATGGCCATAGCTCCTGCTGAAACATGGGCAGTACGGAAAGCCTGCTGAAATTGGTCCCATGTCACCGTGGCTATAGGGTAGGTGACAGTGTAATTCTCCCACCATGATGCTGCTGGTCCATCCAACTGATGTGCGGCAAGCACCTTCTCAGCATCAGTACATCCTGTAGTGGTTAACTCCCTTCCAATCTTGCGGAGCCAATCATCTGCTACTATAGGCTCGGTGCTACTAGAGAACACCGGCGGATTCAGTCTAAGGAAACGGGTTAAGTGATCAACAGGTGGTGGTGGTGGGGTTGTTGTTGTTGTTGTTCCCCTGATTCTGATTCTGGACTAGCAACTGCATCAACGCATTCTGCTGCTGGATCAACTGAGTGAGCTCCGGTGGGAAGGCAAATCCATTGTCACGTCTCGGAGGCATCTGATGGGTTTAGAGGGGAGAGATTAGAATAGAATGAGGTCTAATGAGAAAACACTACCCATATGCACATGAGACAAACACAAACATTTCACTCAATCAATCAAAGGGCATACAATCGGTCTAACTATCGCAAAAGTGCTCGGACTATACTATTTACATGGTGGAATACTACTACTGATATGGTGGTCTACTAGAAAAACTGCTCCGATGAAGACTCCATGATATCTGCTCCAGCTTCATCAACATAGTCATCATCGCTATCGTCTGGGTCCGAGTCGGTGTCGTCGATGATGATGTAGTTCTCTGGACAAGTGCAATCTTCGTCTTCTCCTCCAGTTGCGGGAAATCCCATGAATACTTTTAGCTTCTTCTTCAGATCATCGTTCTTCTCCACGAGTGTTGCTATTTCCTCCTCATATCCATCGCGTGTAGACTTGAGTTCTTCTTCCAGCTCCGTGATCTTGGTCATGGCCTTCTTCAGGTCTATCATGCCTGCACACATCTGGTTCTCCTGGCATCGAATGTGCTGGTTTAACTCCTGGATAAAAGCTGCAATTGATCTATCCTTCCTGGTGCTGATCATCTCCCAATGCTCATCTCGGCGCCCACAAATCTGGTAGATAGTATCCTTGAGATCATTGCGGTAAACTTCTCCAATAGTCCCATGGCGATGTGAGCTGCCATGCTCTTTCCTAGACTCCAGGTTGGTGCATCAAAGGAAAACTCTATGGGCTCGGTGACTGGCATGAACGTCCTTCCTGGAACTTGAACTTGAATCATCCAGCGCTCCTCTTCAGGTAAAGTGGCGTTGTAGGTCCGGTGAAGCTTGGTACTCCGATGTTCAGGTATCTAGTGACTTCCTTCAAGTGACGTCCAAAGGGTGTATCTTCATCCGGTTGCGTGAACTTGTTCCTTGCATCCGCCATCCTAAAAGAGTAGAAAAGATGAGGAGTCAGAAATGAGAAGAGTGAGTAGTGATCTAGGGCTTTAGCTTAGTGGTCGTGTCCTACAGTCAGCGTGTGCTCTGATACCATCTTGTAGCGACCAACCTCAAACGGTCCCTGATCTCTGTGCTTCAGTGTCATCCCTGGATCAGTAATGCTGACACGCACAAGTACTTGAAGGATTTATAACAGAGTAGCAATCACACACTTATTACAACGAGTGTCTCAAAAGAGAACTTATTACAAATAATATGGCTTAAGGCCATCTAATAACGATAACAGCGGAAGGCTTGGAAGATAAGTGAGTCCATCAACTCCAACGGCATCACTGAGTATAGAACCACGACCTAAAGCACCCTTACTCGTCGTCTGAAAAGTCTGCAACATGAACGTTGCAGCCGAAATGGGTCAGCACATGGAATATGCTGGCAATGTAACACATAGAGAGTAATGAAAGAATAAAGCTATACTACATGCATATATGGCTGGTGGAAAGCTCTATGGTTACAGTTTTTGCATAAAGCCAATTTTCCCTACTGCAAAGGAATACATTTTTATTTAACTATCATGGTAGTTGTTAAACATTGAGAAGATAGACATCCTCTCAATCCCAATTAAACATCATCATTAAATCCCAACAAAATTAATTAGAGTAACATGATGAGATTCACATGATAACCCAAGTACTAGATACTCAAGACGTCCATAACCGGGGACACGGCTAACCATGATTAGTTTATACAATCTGCAGAGGTTTGCGCACTTTTACCCATAAGACTCGATCTCCTCCGTTGTATTTTCTCGCACTGCATGATGTTTGAGAAATGGATGACCGAGACATAGTCTTTCAGAAGCACTAGCACCTTACGATCGGGTAGACAGTACCAACCTACATCCCCTACATCTGCTAGTCTACCACTGTAAGAGTTTGCACGACTTAGTCAACTATGCTAGAGCCCATAGTAGCTTGTGGCTGCACACGGAAGTTTCTAGTATGAATAATCTCATGATCCCTTTGAGCCTGGGTGGCGGTCCATAAAGAAAAACAGGTAATCACTGGAATACCCAGGTGCCTCAATCCACCCAATATGTATTAAAGTTGCCACCTTAAATAAACCGTCAATTAACAATCTCACATCTGTCATGGATACACTCACCCAATTCACGTCTACTAGCATAGCATGGCAATATAAGCAAACGTAGAAGTAACTCCCCGGGGTTTGATAATAAAACAGGTAATAGGTACTACCTCATCTACTTCCCAAAACCCACATATTAATTAGATCCTAATCATGCAATTGTTTGAGGGTTGATCTAATGCAATAAAACTGGGTAGTAAAGAGGTATGATCAAAGTGTTACTTGCCTTGCTGATGATCCGCGAAACCTAGAGATTCAAAGTAGCAAGCGGCTCACTCCGGGTACTCTATCGCAAACAAACATACAATAAGTACTCATCTAATGCACGGGTAAAACTCAAATAAGAGATCTAACCAGAAAGTTCAACTTAAGAACTCCGGTTTGCAAAAAGAAACAAAACAAACGAATAAACGAGAGGCAAACGGCGAAAGAAACAAACTTCATTTACTAATCTGGATCTAAGTCAACTTTTACAGAAGCAAAATCTTGTTTGAGTAGGTTAAACGGAAAGAAGGTTTTGAGACGAAACTCCAGGCGCCTGAATCGTCTGATTCCGATAAACGAGCGAAAAGTTATACTAGAACGAAAATCGGATCACAAATCGCGATCAGAAAATAACCGCGGAAAAATCTGAGAAAAAGAAAAACTGACTAACAGATTAATGAACGAACGTTCGTTAACTAAAACTAAATGGCGAATTCATCCATTAAAACTAACGAATGGGCGAACGCTCGCTAAATAAATAAACCCACCTACAACCCCTACATCTGTTAGTCCACCCCGTAAGAGTTCGCACAACTTAGTCAACTATGCCAGAGCCCATAGTAGCATGTGGCTGCACACGGAAGTTTCTAGCATGAATTATCTTATGATCCCTTTGAGCCTGGGTGGCGGTCCAAAATAAAACAGGCAAGTCCTGATAGACATCAGGTGCCTCAATCCACCCAGATGTGTGTTTAAGTGGCCACCTTAGATAAACCATTAAAAATTATCAACTCACATCTGTCATGGATATCACTCACCCAATCCACGTCTACTAGCATAGCATGGCATAATAAGCAAACGTAGAAGTAACTCCCAAAGGTTTCATAATAATACAGGTGATAGGTACTACCTCATCTACTTCCCATCCCACAATTTAATTAGATCCTAATCATGCAATGTGAGAGGATTAATCTAATGCAATAAAACATGGGTTGTAGAAAAGGTATGATCAAAGTGTTAGTTGCCTTGCTGATGATCCGCGAGACCTAGGGTTTTGAAGTAACAAGCGGCGCACTCTGGGTGATCTATCGCAGACAAACAACAAGCACCCAAATAAGAACTCATCTAATGCACAGGTAAAACTCGAACAAGAGATCGAACCAGAGAGTTCAACTTAAGAACTCCGGTTGCAAAGAAAGAACGAACCGAACAAAGAAACGGAAAACAACGGCGGAAGAAAACAACTCGGTTCTAGCAAGTTGAAACTAGGTCAAATTTTACCGTAGCAAAAACTTGTTCAAGTTGATTAGACGGAACGGCGGTTTCGAAACGAAACTCCAGGCGCTTGAATCACCTGATTCTGATAAACGAGCGAGAAGAAAGACTAGAACGAAGATCGGATCTGAGATCACGATCGCGGAATAAATCCGACGAAAAGAAACGAAGAGCGGTTAAACGAACGGGCGTCGTTAACTGGGGAAAAATTGGTGATCACCTTCGTTGAGACGAACGGTCCGAAAGAAGAAGAAAACCGATCTAGGGTTTCGGAAAAGACCGAAACAAAAACCGGAAAAGAAACGGAACAGTTCTTTTGAGAAAAACCGAACCGGGGAAGAAAAAGAGAGGCGCGGCTACCTCGGGAGGCGGGGCTCCGGGCGGCGGCGGCTAAGGGCGGCGGCGGCGCGGCTAAGGCTGCGGCTTGGGGCTGCGCGCTGCTGCTTGCTGCGACTTAGGAGGAGAGGGGCTTGGGGTTTTGATGTGAGGAGAGGGGGGGGGGTGTTGGGGTATTTATATAGGTGAGGGGGGGATTTACTTGGGGTAGGGGGAAAGAAAAAGAAAAAGAAACAAGGAAAGAGGGGGGGGCTACCGGCCTAGAGTCCCGCTGGGACTCGGCCTGGGGCGGCAGCGCTGGCTGCCTCGCCTGGCGCCTGGCGCGCGCGCGGCTGGGGCTGGGGCCTGGCCGGCCGGCCTGCTGGCTGGGCCTTGTCCCAAGGCGCTGCGAAGACTTTTTTTTATATAGATGCGCGTGCAAAAAAACAAAAGAAAAGAAAACTAAACGAACTCCGAAAAATCTAAAGTAAATTTTCCCCGACTCCTAAAAATGAGCCGAACAAAATGAACTTTACTCGGGACCTAAAATGCAATTTTCGAAAACGCGCATTTTTCCCTATCCAAATAAAATGCAAAAAGAACTCCGGCAAACAAAAATTTGATCTATTTATTAAATCTTCATTTTTCCTCAATTTTGGGAAAGTCATATTATTCCCTCTCTTATATTTTTGATATCGGAAAAATTATTGAAGATGAAATAAATAAATCAAATGATCCTCTTTTTCAAATTCGAGAAAACTCTCAAATATGAAAATAACGAAATCTCCAACTCTCTCTGAAGGTCCTTGAGTTGCGTGAAATTTCAAGGATCGACCAAAATGCAAGAAAATATGATATGCATGATGATCTAGTGTATAACATTCCAAATTGCAAATTTGGGATGTTACACGCATCAAAACCACAACGATAGTTTGTCAAGTTGGTGCTGTTTTAACCTTCTCAAGGACCGGGCGTAGCCACACTCGGTTCAACTAAAGTTGGAGAAACTGTCACCCGCAAGCCACCTATGTGCAAAGCATGTCGGGGGACCGGTCTCGCATAAGCGTACGCGTAATGTCGGTCCGGGCCGCTTCGTCCAACAATACCGCCGAACCAAAGTATGACATGCTGGTAAGCAGTATGACTTATATCGCCCACAACTCACTTGTGTTCTACTCGTGCATATAACATCAACATATAAAACCTAGGCTCGGATGCCACTGTTGGGGAACGTAGTAATTTCAAAAAATTTCCTACGCACACGCAAGATCATGGTGATGCATAGAAACGAGAGGGGGAGAGTGTGATCTACGTACCTTTGTAGATCGACAATGGAAGCATTAACTTGGTTGATGTAGTCGTACGTCTCCATGGCCCGACTGATCAAGCACCGAAACTACGGCACCTCCGAGTTCTAGCACACGTTCAGCTCGATGACGATCCCCGGACTCTGATCCAGCAAAGTGTCGGGGAAGAGTTCCGTCAGCATGACGGCGTGGTGACGATCTTGATGTTCTACTGTCGCAGGGCTTCGCCTAAGCACCGCTACAATATTATCGAGGACTATGGTGGAAGGGGGCACCGCACACAGCTAAGAATATGATCACGTGGATCAACTTGTGTGTCTAGGGGTGCCCCCCTGCCCCCGTATATAAAGGAGCAAGGGGAGGAGGCTGGCCGGCCCCTATAGGCGCGCCAGGAGGAGTCCTCCTCCTAGTAGGAGTAGGACTCCTACTAGGAGGGGGAAAGAAGTGGGGAGGGAGAGGGAAAGGGGGGCGCCGCCCCCTCTCCTATTCCAATTCGGCCCATATGGCCCATTACTTCTCCCGGGGGGTTCCGGTAACCCTCCGGCTCTCCGGTTTTCTCCGAAATCACTCGGAACACTTCCGGTGTCCGAATATAGCTGTCCAATATATCAATCTTTATGTCTCGACCATTTCGAGACTCCTCGTCATGTCCGTGATCACATCCGGGAGTCCGAACTAACTTCGGTACATCAAAACTCATAAACTCATAATATAACTGTCATCGAAACCTTAAGCGTGCGGACCCTACGGGTTCGAGAACAATGTAGACATGACCGAGACACGTCTCCGGTCAATAACCAATAGCGGAACCTGGAATGCTCATATTGGCTCCTACATATTCTATGAAGATCTTTATCGGTCAGACCACATAACAACATACGTTGTTCCCTTTGTCATCGGTATGTTACTTGCCCGAGATTCGATCGTCGGTATCTCAATACCTAGTTCAATCTCGTTACCGGCAAGTCTCTTTACTCATTTCGTAATACATCATCTTGCAACTAACTCATTAGTTGCAGGGCTTATGTGATGTGCATTACCGAGAGGGCCCAGAGATACCTCTCCGACAATCGGAGTGACAAATCTTAATCTCGAAATACGCCAACCCAACATGTACCTTTGGAGACACCTGTAGAACACCTTTATAATCACCCATTTACGTTGTGACGTTTGGTAGCACACAAAGTGTTCCTCCGACAAACGGGAGTTGCATAATCTCATAGTCATAGGAACATGTATAAGTCATGAAGAAAGCAATAGCAACATACTAAACGATCGGGTGCTAAGCTAATGGAATGGGTCATGTCAATCAGATCATTACCTAATGATGTGATCTCGTTAATCAAATAACAACTCCTTGTTCATGGTTTGGAAACATAACCATCTTTGATTAACGAGCTAGTCAAGTAGAGGCATACTAGTGACACTCTATTTGTCTATGTATTCACACATGCATTATGTTTCCGGTTAATACAATTCTAGCATGAATACTAAACATTTATCATGATATAAGGAAATAAATAATAACTTTATTATTGCCTCTAGGGCATATTTCCTTCAGATTGATTGAATCCTCGACATCGTGGTTCATCCGATGAGATCATCGTGGAGCATGTGGGAGGCAACATGGGTATCTAGATCCCGCTGTTGGTTATTAACTGGAGAGGCGTCTCGGTCATGTCTGCATGTCTCCCGAACCCGTAGGGTCTACACACTTAAGGTTCGGTGACGCTAGGGTTGTAGAGATATTAGTATGTAGTAACCCAAAAGTTGTTCGGAGTCCCGGATGAGATCCCGGACGTCACGAGGAGTTCCGGAAGGGTCCGGAGGTAAAGATTTATATATAGGAAGTCCAGTTTCGGTCATCGGGAAGGTTTCGGGGGTCGCCGGTATTGTACCGGGACTACCGGAAGGGTCCCGGGGGTCCACCGGGTGGGGCACCTATCCCGGAGGGCCCCATGGGCTGAAGTGGGAGAGGAACCAGCCCCTGGTGGGCTGGTGCACCCCCTTGGGCCTCCCTTGCGCCTAGGGTTGGGAAACCCTAGGGGTGGGGGCGCCCCCCACTTGGCTTTGGGGGGAAGCCACCCCTTGACCGCCGCCCCTTGGAGATTGCATCTCCTAGGGCCGGCGCTCCCCAAGGCCCCTATATAAAGAGGGAGGCAGGGAGGGCAGCCGCACCCTGGCTCTTGGCGCCTCCCTCTCCCTTCGTAACACCTCTCCTCCCCGCTTGCGCTTGGCGAAGCCCTGCCGGGATCCTGCTGCATCCACCACCACGCCGTCGTGCTGCTGGATCTTCATCAACCTCTCCTCCCCCCTTGCTAGATCAAGAAGGAGGAGACGTCTTCCCAACCGTACGTGTGTTGAACGCGGAGGTGCTGTCCGTTCGGCACTTGGTCATCGGTGATTTGGATCACGACGAGTACGACTCCATCAACCCCGTTCTCTTGAACGCTTCCGTGCGCGATCTACAAGGGTATGTAGATGCACTCCTCTCTCCCTCATTGCTAGATGACTCCATAGATTGATCTTGGTGATGCGTAGAAAATTTTAAAATTCTGCTACGTTCCCCAACACGTAATATATGCTATCTTGAGAGAAGCCACTAGTGAAACCTATGGCCCCTGGGTCTACTTTACATCATATAAGTTTCCGATCTATAATTCTAGTTTACTTTTTATTTTGCAATCTTTATTTTCCAATCTATACAACAAAATACCAAAACTATTTATCTTATTATCTTTATCAGAACTCACTTTTGCAAGTGGCCGTGAAGGGATTGACAACCCCTTTATCGCGTTGGTTGCAAGGTTCTTGATTGTTTGTGAAGGCACTAGGCGACTTGCGTGTAGTATCCTACTGGATTGATACCTTGGTTCTCAAAAACTGAGGGAAATATTTACGCTACTTTCCTGCATCACCCTTTCCTCTTCAAGGGAAAACCAACGCATGCTCAAGAGGTGGCATTGTGCCGTGTAGTTTCCCACGCTTTGTATTCTTTTAGTGCTGCTTTGTCTTGAACTGATATGATTTGAACCGCGTCTCTATTTTGATTTGGCAAGACAATGCAGTGACCATATGACATAGATATATGTTTGTTTGATGCTTTTATTATGTACTACTTGGCAATAGAAGACTTGGTAGTTTAATCCTATCCACCTTACTAATGAACTGGTTCACCGAAATGAGTTTCATATACTAGTACATGATAAACCTGTTATGTGTCTACTTGTTTCTTCTTTTACAATGCTGACAGAATATTGGGGAAGAGTGCCTTATTAAGAAATGGTAAAGGAAGTAATGTAGATAAGGTTCAGGATAGTGAGACATCCTTGTTGGTCTCCAACAAAGCTGATAAAACAGCTAAGGAAAAGAAGATAGTGAGACAACCCCAAAGTCCTGTCTTGGTTTACTATTCGAGTTATTGGCCACTACCGCTTGCACAAGCTATTCAAACTCACTGTCTGAATCAGTTCGATTTCTTGAGTCTCAATTACAAGCTGAAAGACATCGATCAGCTGTGCTGTGACAAGAATCGGAAGGACTGAGGAAGTCCCTGGAGCATTCAGATGCATACTTTCTGGTGCAACAACAAGCGTTGGAGGATTTTAGCGTCAAATATGACAAAGCTAATAAGATTGCTAAGCTTATTGCCAGCATGGTGGATACCCAGGATAATGTTTCTTGAGCTCTTCTGAAGTTGTTTCAGTTATGGACTTGTTTTGCTGCCGCGTTTATTTGAACTGGTGGCCAATTTTGATGGCCAATGTATGTAATATGCTGCTTTGTTCCCTATATTTGCACTGGTGGCGAACTTTGATGCCCAGTGGATGTAATATCTGTAATAGGCGTAATAGCCTAGCATTAGTTCCTTGCTTATTTATTTCCTTATTGTCTTGTTTAGTTGTTTGCTTGTAGTCACTATAGTTCTTTTTTTCCGTGTTTTTCTAGTGGCCACAATAAACTAGGCCACAATAACCATGGTAACACACGGACTGTTGTGACCATGGTCCTGCTACCTGCTGTAGTGACCAAGGCCCTCCACGGGCTGTATGATCCATGGGCCTTACACGCGCAGTAGGATCCATGGGCCTTCTACGGGCCATAGGATCCAAGGGCCTTCTATGGGCCGTCTCATCTATGGGCCTTCTACGGGCTGTATAATCGTTTCGCCAAACATGCGCCGTACTATTCATGGACCAATGACGGACCGCAAAATGGCCCGTAAACGGGCTAGAGTTGAAATCGTCTGTTTTATGGCCCGACCATAACGGGCCATTAATACGCCGTAATTGATAGCGCCACGAAAACAACCCAACGTGTTAACAGGCCACAAGCAGGCCGACTGTAACCACAGGCTGAATTTGGCCCACAAGCTGAACGGGCCAGTAATGGACCGTAAGTAATTGAATTTTGGAAATGTGCCCAAGAATAAATGGGCCCTTAGAAGGCCGAAAGTTAACACGGGCTAGAAATGGCCGACAGACTAATGGGCCGTTAATGGGTATAAAGCGATACACTGTTCATTATGGGCCAGTTTCACCACGGCCCGTTAATGGGCCAAGATTTACAAAGGGCCTCATATGGGTAGAAAGACGTCATGGGCCATACATGGGCTGGAAGTTACAATGGGCTAGAATCATACTGGACGGCCCAGATGACGCTACTGGGCCTAATTCGGGTAAGCCGTAACGGGCCATGACATAGCGGCCTGTAAATGGGCTATATGCTAACAGGCCGTTAACAGGCTTTCCGTGGGCCGGCCCGCTACCTCTTTGACCACGTCAAACGGGCCGGCCTTTTCACCAGAATGTGCCTCTGTTGGGCCGTGCCATGTGTTGACGTATCATAGGCGCCTCCTGTCCAATGAGTGGATGACATCTGCCCCAACGGTTAGCCAACACGTGTTTCCTCCAGCCAATGAGAATTTTACACATGGAAAATCCCCATCGGTCCGTGCTGTTAACGGGTTATCGGATGCAAAATCAGACCCGATAGCTTAACGACGACCCATTACGGTGGATGCCACGTGTCGGTCACCGTTGACGAAAGCACTTCCATGACGCGCCATTTATCGTCATGGAAGTGGACACTTTCATGATGATAATTTTGGTAATGTCATGGAACACTTCTACGACAGCACAAGTATGACTATCTTGATTCTGTCATAAAATCGTCATGGATGTACATGCATGACAGAAAACATGACCTACTGTGACAAACATGGATGTACATACATGATGAAGCTGGGGGCTCATGGCGAGTTGGCTCGTGGCGACGTCCCCAAGCGACAACGACAACTCATGCTGCTGACCGTACGGAAGGGGCCATCCCCATGATGTAGTCCTCGCCGCGGCAGCCAGCGTGAGCGCAACAGAATGAAGACCCCGCCGACGTTTCGATGACCTCTTGTGACCCCTAAGCATGTCTAAGCCAATGATGATCCCCGGATGATAGGCGGAGAGGAGACACGCGCGTCATCATCGAGCAAAGCCGTGACGACCTCCACCGGACCAACGGGTACGGCGGCCCTGACGTCGATGAGCCCACGCTCGGTATTGGCGGGTGCCTAACTTTCGAGGTTGGCTGCCTTGCCTTTACTCGTGAGCTGTGGCAAGTCCATTGGCCGTCCGTTCGCACATTCAAGCTAGAAATACCCAAGAAGTACGACGGGAGGTTGAACTCGGTAGAGTTCCTGAGCATCTACACCATCACTGTTCAGGCTGCCGGGGGAAGATATGAGAAGGTGTTTGCCAACTACTTCCCTCTGGCCCTCAAGTCCAATGTGAGGTCTTGGCTGATGCACCTACCGGAGAACTCCATTTCGTCATGGGCTGACCTGTGCCATGAGTTCATTGGCGCCTTCATGGGTGGCCATCAAGAACCTGGCAGGCCCAGTGACTTGCAACTTCTCCAACAGAAGGAAGGAGAAACCCTCTGTAAGTATTTACAGAGATTCAACAAAGTTCATAGAAATATCCCAAATATCCATCCGGTAGTCGTAATATTTGCCTTCCAGTCCAATGTGCGCAACCATCATATTCGTTCCAAGATGAACGTACGGTTTCCCAAGACTGTGAAGGAGCTTTACACTTTGGTAGATAAGTGTGCTCGGATGGAGGAAGGAAGGAAGTTGCCCGGAGAGGAAGATTGCACCGATGTTGATTCAGAGGATGACGATGAATCAACTAGTTAGAAGAAGAGCAAGAAGCACAGTAAGAAGCAAAAAGATAAGGAAGTGATGACTTTTGAAGGATCGGGTACACCTAGTACCAGCAAGAAGGCCAAAGCTGAGGCCCCTGGCAAGGAAGCTGTCAAGTGCACTGACTGTCGGGAAGCCGCTGCGGCTGAGAAAGCCGGGAAAGGTGATGGGCCATACTGCAAGATTCATTGGAGCAAGGGCCACGACCTTCAAGAGTGTTATCAGGTTGAGCAGCTTGTCAAGAAATAGAGAGCGGAATATGAGAAGCTGTAACATCCCAAATTTTCAATTTGGAATGTTATACATTAGGTCATCATGCATATTATATTTTATTTGTGCTTTTGGTTTTGATCCTAGAAAATCCTAAGAAACTCAAGGACCCACAGAGAGAGTTGGGGATTTCGTTATTTACATATTTGAGTTTTCTCAAATTTTGTAAACAGGATCATTTGATTTTATTTATTTTATCATCAATTATTTCTATTACAAATATGAGAGAGGGAATAAAATGACTTTCCCAAAATATAGAAATATTGAGGATTTAATAAAAAAATCAAATAAGTTTTTTTCGGAGTTTTTCGGTATTTTTATTTGAATTTAGGAAAAATGCGCGTTTTTCAAAGTTGTAGTTTGGGCCCAGATAAATGTTCACTTTATCGGGCTTGATTTTAGGAACCCGGCAAAATTTATTTCGTGTTTTTTGGAGTCCATTTAGTATTTCTTTTTATTTTTCTTCCGAGCGGAATTATTTTAAAAAAAAATCTGGAACTGACTCCGGGTCGTAACCGGCCAGGAAACCTCCGCCCGGGGCCTTTATATAGCGCCCGAACCGGCCCGAGAGAGAGAGAGAGAGGCCCGAAGCCAGCTAACCCTAACCCTAGCTAAGCCGCCGCCGCCCGCCGCCGCCGCCGGAGCACGCGCGTTTCAAGGTTCGCCGCCGCCTCGTTTTCCGTGCAGTTTTTTTTAAATTTTTTTTTCTGTTCGTCGTTTTTCTTTTTCGTCGGATTTTCCGCGGTTATTTTGTGATCGCGATTTCTGATCCGATTTTCGTTTTAGTATAACTTTTCGCTCGTTTATCGGAATCAGGCGATTCAAGCGCCTGGAGTTTCGTCTCGAAACCCTCTTTCCGAATAATCAACTTAAACAAGTTTTTGTTACTGTAAAATTTGCCCTAGATCCAGATTACTAGAACGAAGTTGTTTTCTTTCGCCGTTTGATTTCTTTTGCTTCGTTCGATTTGGTTCTTTTTGCAAACCAGGGTTCTTAAGTTGAACTTTCTGGTTAGATCTTCTATTTGATTTTTACCTGTGCATTAGATGAGTACTTATTGTATGCTTGTTGTTTGTCTGCGATAGAATACCCGGAGTGCGCCGCTTGTTACTTCGAATCTCTAGGTTACGCGGATCATCAGCAAGGCAAGTAACACTTTGATCATACCTTTTCTACAACCCAGTTTTATTGCATTAGATCAATCCTCACACATTGCATGATTAGGATCTAATTAAATTGTGGGATGGGAAGTAGATGAGGTAGTACCTATTACCTGTTTATTATCAAACCTTTGGGAGTTACTTCTACGTTTGCTTATTATGCCATGCTATGCCAGTAGACATGGATTGGGTGAGTGAAATCCATGACAGATGTGAGATTGGTAATTAAGGGTTTATCTAAGGTGGCAACCTAACACACATCTGGGTGGATTGAGGCACCTGGGGTTACTAGGACTTGCCTGTTTTCTTGGACCGCCACCCAGGCTCAAAGGGATCATGAGATTATTCATACTAGAAACTTCCGTGTGCAGCCACAAGCCATTATGGGCTCTGGCATAGTTGACTAAGTTGTGCGAACTCTTACAGTGGTAGACTAGCAGATGTAGGGGAAAGTAGGTGTACCGGTCTACCCGTCGTAAGGTGCTAGCACTTCTGAAAGACCGTGTCTCGATCATCCGTTTCTCAAACACCTTGTAGTGCGAGAAACCAAACGGAGGCGATCGAGTCTTGTGGGGAAAAGTGCGCAAACCTCTGCAGAGTGTATAAACTAATCATGATTAGCCGTGTCCCCGGTTATGGATAGTTTGAGTATCTAGTACCTGGATTATCATGTGAATCTCAACATGTTACTCTAAATTAATTTTGTGGGATTTTAATGATGTTACTTAATTGGGATTGAGGATGCTGTCAACCATTCTCAATGTTTAACAACCACCATGGTAGTAATTAATTTTATTCCTTTGAAGTAGGGAAAAATTGGCTTTACGCAAAAACTGTAACCATAGAGCTTTCCACCAGCCATATATGCATATAGTATAGTTGTTGCATTCCATTACTCTCTATGTGTTATCTTGCCAGCATATTCCATGTGCTGACCCGTTTTCGGGCTGCAACGTTAATGTTGTAGACTTTTCAGACGATGATTAAGGAGTTTTAGGTCATGGTTCTATACTCAGTGATGCCGTTGGAGTTGATGGACTCACTTATCTTCCAAGCCTTCCGCTGGTATCGTTATTAGATGGCCTTAAGCCATATTTATTGTAATAAGTTCTCTTTTGAGACACTCGATGTAATAAGTGTGTGATTGCTACTCTGTTATAAATCCTCCGAGTACTGTGTGGTGTCAGCATTACTGATCCAGGGATGACACCGGAGCACAGAGATCAGATTGTTTGAGGTCTGGTCGCTACAGAGATGGTATCAGAGCACACGCTGACTGTAGGACACGACCACTAAGCTAAAGACCTAGATCACTACTCACTCTCTTCTCTTATGACTTCTCATCTTTTCTACTCTTTAGGATGGCGGATGCAAGGAACAAGTTCACACAACCTGATGAAGACACACCCTTTGGACGCCACTTGAAGGAACTCACTAGATACCTGAACATAGGAATACCAAGCTTCACGGGAACCTACAACGCCACTTTACCTGAAGAAGAGCGCTGGATGATTCAAGTTCAAATTCCAGGAAGGACGTTCATGCCAGTCACTGAGCTCATAGAGTTTTCTTTTGATGCACCAACTTGGAGTCTAGGAAAGAGCATGGCAGCTCACATCGCCATGGGACGCATTGGAGAAGTCTACCGCAAGGATCTTAAGGATACTATCTACCAGATTTGCGGACGCCGAGATGAACACTGGGAGATGATCAGCACCAGGAAAGATAGATCAACTGCAGCTTTTATTCAGGAGTTAAATCAGCACATTCGACGCCAGGAGAATCAGATGTGCGCCGACATGATAGATCTGAAGAAGGCTAGGACTAGAATTAAGGAACTAGAGGAAGAACTCAAGGCTACACGTGAAGGTTATGAAGAAGAAATTGAAGTACTGGTGGAGAAGAATGACGATCTGATCAAGAAGATTGGAATATTTATGGGAGGCCCGACACTAGTAGATGAAGACGAGGAACCCAAGGAGATTAGCCCGGAGGACTACATCATCATTGACGCCACCCACTCGGAACAAGATAGTAGCGATCATGACTATGTTGATGAAGCAGGAGCAGATATCATGGAGTCTACAACCGTAGAATATTTCTAGTAGACCACCTCATTAGTAGTAGTAGTCCACCATGTAAATATAGTAGTCCGAGCACTTTTTGCGATAGTTAGATCGATTGTATATCTTGTTTGATTGATTGAAGTAAATTGTGTGCTTTTGCCTGATGTGCATATGGGTAGTGTTTTCCCTTTAGACCCCCTCTATTCTTATATCTCATCTTTTCTAAACCCTCAGATGCCTCCGAGACGTGACCCCGGATTTGCCTTTCCGCCGGAGCTCACCCAGTTGATCCAGCAGCAGAACACCTTGATGCAGTTGCTAGTTTAGAATCAGAATCAGGGGAACAACAACAACAATCCACCACCACCACCTGTTGACCACTTAGCCCGTTTTCTTAGGCTGAATCCGCCGGTGTTTTCCAGTAGCACCGAGCCGATAGTAGCAGATGATTGGCTCCGCAAGATAGCTAGGGAGTTGACCACAGCAGGATGCACAGATGTGGAGAAGGTTAAGTTTGCCGCACATCAGTTAGAAGGACCCGCAGCCTCTTGGTGGGAGAATTTCACAGCCACCTTCCCAGTCGACACTGTCACATGGGACCAGTTTCAGTAGGCTTTTCGTACCGCCCATGTTTCAGCAGGAGCAATGGCCATGAAGAAGCGTGAGTTTCATAACTTGCGCCAAGGAGGAAGGATAGTTGACCAGTATGTGGAGGAGTTTAGTAAGCTAGCACGTTATGCCCCAGATGATGTTGCTACGGCTGCAGCTAAGCAGGAGAAATTCCTGGAAGGACTGAATGATGAGTTGAGTATGCAGTTGATGGTAGCCACTTTCAACAACTACCAGGAGTTGGTAGATCGTGCTCTTATGATTGAAGGGAAGCAGCAACAAATTGAGAACCGCAAGAGGAAGTATGGACAAGGAAAGTATAATTCAGGAGCTCAGCAGAAGCCACGTTTTACCCCTAGGCCAGGAGGACATTTTCAGCATACCCATGGAGTAGGTAGCTCGCACAATCACAATGGCACCAAGAATGGTAATGGGAATGGAGGAAGCAATGGACAGAACCGCAGCACCCCATCAACCCCAGCCAAGAAGGACTTGAGCCACGTCACTTGCTATAAGTGTTCGAAGCCAGGACATTATGCAAATGACTGTCCTGAAGGACAAAATGGCAATGGAAGTTCTGGAAAGAAGCCGAACCCTTTCAACAGGGGACAGGTGAACCACGTTAATGTGGAGGAGGTTGAAGCTCAGCCCGATGCAGTAATAGGTAAGTTTTTGGTTAAGTCATTTACTGCACTCATTCTTTTTGATAATGGTGCATCGCATTCATACATATCAAGGGGATTTGTGGAAAAGTATAGTCTGCCCACTAGGATTCTTAAAACACATATGCTAGTAAGCTCACCAGGAGCGGAGCACATGGCCAGTCAAGGATGTTTTCAAGTGCCATTAAGTATAGGAAGACATGTTTTCCCAACGGATTTAATTATTTTGGAATCCCAAGGTATGGATGTGATTCTTGGTATGGATTGGCTGTCGATGTATGGGGGAAACATCGATTGCGCCAGTAAGACAATTTTGCTCACAATGCCAGAAGGAAGAAGGATCAAGTATGTATCCCGACATGTGCCAAACAGGACCCAAGTAAATTCCTTATCAGGAGTTGTGCAGGAGGAAGTACCAGTGGTAAAGGATTTTCCTGATGTATTTCCCGAAGAGTTGCCAGGCATGCCACCGGATAGAGACATTGAGTTTTTGATTGAGCTATTGCCAGGCACTGGGCCAATATCAAAGAGACTGTATAGGATGCCAGCAAAAGATTAGGTGGAAATTAAGAAGTAGATTAAGGAGTTACTGGATAAGGGATATATTCGCCCAAGTTCTTCGCCTTGGGGATCACCAGTACTTTTAGTGGAGAAGAAGGATGGATCGTTAAGGATGGTTGTTGATTATCGAGGATTGAACGAAGTAACGATCAAGAACAAGTACCCACTACCAATGATCAACGATCTGTTTGATCGATTGCAAGGAGCTAAAGTATTTTCCAAGATCGATTTGCGATCAGGATACCACCAGTTGATGATTCGAGAACAGGATATTCCTAAGACAGCTTTTACCACCAGGTATGGGCTGTATGAGTATACCGTTATGTCATTTGGACTGACTAACGCGCCTGCCTATTTTATGAACATGATGAACAAAGTGTTTATGGAGTTTTTCGATAAGTTCGTCGTAGTGTTCATTGATGATATCCTGGTATATTCGAAGAATGAAGAGGAACATAAGGAGCATTTGCGTTTGGTACTTGGAAAGCTCAGAGAACACCAATTATATGCCAAGTTCAGCAAATGTGAATTTTGGTTGAAGGAAGTAGGATTCCTCGGACATGTTATATCTGGAGAAGATATAGCAGTAGATCCTGCTAAAGTTGAAACCGTGACTTAGTGGGAAGCACCAACAACAGTTGGAGAGATCCGGAGTTTTCTTGGACTCGCAGGATACTACCGGAGATTTATTGAGAATTTCTCAAAGATTGCAAAGCCTATGACGGAGTTGCTGAAGATGGATACTAAGTTCAAACGGACTGAGGAGTGTGAGGCAAGTTTCCAGGAGTTGAAGAAACGTTTGGTTACCTCACCAGTGTTGATTTTGCTAGATCAAACCAAGGATTATGAGGTGTATTGCGACGCTTCACGTCGAGGACTTGGAGCAGTGCTTATGCAGGAAGGAAGAGTTGTTTCGTATGCTTCACGACAACTGAAGCCTCACGAATTGAATTACGCTACGCATGATTTGGAGTTAGCAGCCGTAGTGCATGCGTTGCAGACCTGGAGACATTTCCTCATTGGAAACCATTGTGAGGTGTACACGGATCATAAGAGTTTGAAGTACATTTTCACGCAGAAGGAGTTGAACCTCAGACAAAGGAGATGGTTGGAGCTCGTGAAGGATTATGATATGAGATTGCATTATCATCCCGGGAAGGCTAATGTAGTAGCTGATGCATTAAGCCGCAAAAGTCATGTCAATACACTAATGACAGGAGAAATACCCCAGGAGTTAGCAGAAAATTTTCACGAGCTATGTTTGGAAATAGTTCCGAGAGGCTATGTAGCAGCATTGGAGATTCAGTCAACACTGATGGATAGAATCAGAGAAGCTCAGAAAACTGACAAAGAGATTGCCACTATAAAGGAGAAACTGAGCAAAGGAAAAGCTAAAGGATTTCGTGAGGATGAGCACGACACCCTATGGTTTGAAGACCGTGTTTACGTGCCCAACAACCCGGAGATCAGGAAGTTGATTTTGCAAGAGGCACATGATTCACCGTATTCGATTCACCCAGGAAATGCCAAGATGTATTTGGATTTGAAGGATATTTTCTGGTGGACCGGAATGAAGAAGGATATTGCGGAGTATGTAGCAGTTTGTGATGTATGTCAGAGAGTAAAGACAGAACATCAGAAGCCAGCAGGATTGTTGCAACCATTGCTGATACCCGAATGGAAGTGGGATAAGCTAGGCATGGATTTTATCATGGGATTACCAAGGACTCGTTCAAGCTATGACTCGATTTGGGTTGTAGTTGATCGATTGACGAAGGTAGCACATTTCATCCCAGTAAAGACCACTTACACAAGTGCTAAGTTGGCAAAGATATACATGACCAGAATCGTATGTTTGCATGGAGTTCCAGGAGCATCGTATCAGATAGAGGAACCCAGTTTACCTCAAAGTTCTGGAAGCAGTTGCATGAGACTTTGGGTACTAGGCTAGAATTTAGTACAACTTTTCACCCACAGACAGATGGACAGACCGAGAGAGTCAATCAGATTTTAGAGGATATGCTGAGAGCTTGTGCGCTAGATTTTGGATCTAGTTGGGACGATAATTTGCCATATGCAGAGTTTTCCTATGATAATAGCTATCAGACCAGTTTGAAGATGGCCCCTTTCGAAGCTTTGTACGGAAGGAGGTGCAGGACACCGTTGTCATGGGACGAAGTTGGAGACCGCCAGTTGTTTGGACCAGATCTGATTAAGGAGTCTGAACAGAAGGTGAAGTTGATTCGCGATAGGCTCAAGGTAGCCCAGTCCAGGAGAAGAGCTACGCAGATTCTAAACGCAAGGAGACAGTTTACGAAGTCGGAGACAGAGCTTATCTTCGAGTATCCCCACGTCGAGGGATTAAGCGTTTTGGAGTTAAGGGGAAGTTAGCGCCACGATTTGTAGGACCATATCGAGTTTTGGAGCGTATGGGAGAAGTGGCCTACAAGTTGGAATTGCCAGAAGGATTGGCCAGAGTGCATGATGTGTTTCACGTTTCTCAGTTGAAGAAGTGTCACGCGGAGATGACTGACATACCTTTGAGAGACACAGTGCCATTAGAAGCAATTTAGTTGGATAACAATTTGACCTATGAGAAGGAACCAGTCAAGATCCTCGAGTTTGCCAGCCGAGTTACCCGCAGCAAGGTTATCAAGTTTTGCATAGTTCAGTGGAGCCACCATACGGAGGATGAAGCCACTTGGGAGCGAGAGGAAGATTTTCTCAAAGACCACCCTCACCTATTTTCTAGCCAACCCGAATCTCGAGGGCGAGATTCATCTTAAGGGGGGTAGGTTTGTAACATCCCAAATTTTCAATTTGGAATGTTATACATTAGGTCATCATGCATATTATATTTTATTTGTGCTTTTGGTTCTGATCCTAGAAAATCCTAAGCAACTCAAGGACCCACGGAGAGAGTTGGGGATTTCGTTATTTACATATTTGAGTTTTCTCAAATTTATGTAAACAGGATCATTTGATTTTATTTATTTTATCATCAATTATTTCTATTACAAAAATATGAGAGAGGGAATAAAATGACTTTCCAAAAATATAGAAATATTGAGGATTTAATAAAAAAATCAAATAAGATTTATTTCGGAGTTTTTCGGTATTTTTATTTGAATTTAGGAAAAATGCGCTTTTTCAAAGTTGTAGTTTGGGCCCAGATAAATGTTCACTTTATCGGGCTTGATTTTAGGAACCCGGCAAAATTTATTTCGTGATTTTTGGAGTCCGTTTAGTATTTCTTTTTATTTTTCTTCCGAGCGGATTTAAAAAAAAACTGGAACCGACTCCGGGCCGTAACCGGCCAGGAAACCTCCGCCCGGGGCCTTTATATAACCCGAGCCCGAGAGAGAGAGAGGCCCAAAGCCAGCTAACCCTAACCCTAGCTAAGCCGCAGCCGCCCGCCGCCGCCACCGCCGGAGCGCGCGCCTTTCGAGGTTCGCCGCCGCCTCATTTTCTGTGCAGTTTTTAAAAAAAAAATTAAGGTGGCAACCTAACACACATCTGGGTGGATTGAGGCACCTGGGGTTACCAGGACTTGCCTGTTTTCTTGGACCGCCACCCAGGCTCAAAGGGATCATGAGATAATTCATACTAGAAACTTCCGTGTGCAGCCACAAGCCATTATGGGCTCTGGCATAGTTGACTAAGTTATGCGAACTCTTACAGTGGTAGACTAGCAGATGTAGGGGAAAGTAGGTGTACCGGTCTACCTGTCGTAAGGTGCTAGCGCTTCTGAAAGACCGTGTCTCGATCATCCGTTTCTCAAACACCTTGTAGCGCGAGAAACCAAACGGAGGCGATCGAGTCTTGTGGGGAAAAGTGCGCAAACCTCTGCAGAGTGTATAAACTAATCATGATTAGCCGTGTCCCCGGTTATGGACAGTTTGAGTATCTAGTACCTCGATTATCATGTGAATCTCAACATGTTACTCTAAATTAATTTTGTGGGATTTTAATGATGTTACTTAATTGGGATTGAGGATGCTGTCAACCATTCTCAATGTTTAACAACCACCATGATAGTAATTAATTTTATTCCTTTGAAGTAGGGAAAAATTGGCTTTACGCAAAAACTGTAACCATAGAGCTTTCCACCAGCCATATATGCATATAGTATAGTTGTTGCATTCCATTACTCTCTATGTGTTATCTTGCCAGCATATTCCATGTGCTGACCCGTTTTCGGGCTGCAACGTTAATGTTGTAGACTTTTCAGACGATGATTAAGGAGTTTTAGGTCATGGTTCTATACTCAGTGATGCCGTTGGAGTTGATGGACTCACTTATCTTCCAAGCCTTCCGCTGGTTTCGTTATTAGATGGCCTTAAGCCATATTTATTGTAATAAGTTCTCTTTTGAGACACTCGATGTAATAAGTGTGTGATTGCTACTCTGTTATAAATCCTCCGAGTACTGTGTGGTGTCAGCATTACTGATCCAGGGATGACACCGGAGCACAGAGATCAGACTGTTTGAGGTCTGGTCGCTATAGAAGCGTGATAAGGAGAAAGGTCAGAATGTTGCTAGCGGTAAGGGTCGAGGCGGTGAAGTAAATCGCCCCGGAAAACCCTTTAGGGACCAAGGAAAGCCCGCCAAAGGTCGAGAGAAGGAAACCTGTGATGATGAGAGTGATGGAGGGGATGAAGAGGAAACTAATGAGCAGGAGTTTCAGAAGGCCACGGATGCCCTGTGCATTGACGGAGGTGCATCTCTGCACACTTCTCACTGCCGGCTCAAACGGTGGGCACGAGAAGTCAATGCCGAGCAACCAGTGCCGGAGGCCCGGAAGCCGCTCAAATGGTCTCACACACCCATCATCTTGACGAGGAGGACCATCCTAGCCGTACCACTGCGATAGGGTGTTTGCCGTTGTTGGTCTCCCCAACAATTTGCAACCTCAAGGTCACAAAGATGTTGGTGGATGGCGGGGCCGGGTTGAATCTGATTTCTCCAACAGTTATCAGCAAACTTCAGACAGAGGGGAAGAGATAGAGGTTACTGGCACGTTTCAAGGGGTTAATCCTGGCAGGAGCCAACCTAAGGGAAAGATCACGTTGCCGGTAACGTTTGGGGGAGAACTGAACTACCGGACTGAGAGGATTGTGTTTGGTGCGGTTGATCTCCCCCTGTTGTATAATGGGATTCTCGGACGCCCGACCCTGGCTAAGTTCATGGCGGCACCCCACTGTGCCTACAACACCTTGAAGATGCCTGGTCCACTAGGAGTCCTCACCAACCCATCAGATGAGAAGGATGCAATCATTTGTGTGGACAAGATGTATCGGGAAGTGGTCACGGCAGAGACAGTGGTAGCGACAGCTCCCACTAAGGGAAACAAAGGAAAAAATACGGATTGTAGGAGCTCCGGCAAAGAGTCCGAGAAGCGTGCCCCCACCGAGTGCACGACACCCGTTGACGATGTACCGAAGTGTTCCTAGAGCAAGAGATCCAAGGTTGTTGCGCCCCAGGTGAAGAAGGTCCCGGCAGGGCTGGCTGGCATTGATTGTACTTGCACTATCAACGCCACCCTCGATGACAAATAGGAAAGCGCGCTCGTTGCCTTCCTGTGGGCGAATGTCAATGTGTTTGCTTGGCAACCATCTGATATCCCCGGTGTTCCCATGGAGGTAATGGAGCACCACCTTGCTATCTGCCCACATGCCCGACCTGTCAAGCAGAAAGTCCAGAAGCAGGCCTTGGAGAGGCAATAGTTCATTGCAGAAGAGATCAAGAAACTTGAGGCAGCGGGTTTGGTCAGAGGAGTGCTGCATCCCACATGGTTGGCAAATCTATTAGTAGTCCGGAAGGCTAACGGGAAGTGGAGGCTTTGCATAGATTTCAGAGATCTCAACAAGGCTTGCCCGAAAGAGCCATTTCCCTTGCCGCATATCGACTAGATTATGGATTCCACTTCTGGTTGTGATTTGCTCTCCTTTCTGGACGCATACTCTACGTATCACCAAATCTTCATGTCTAAGGAATATGAAGAGAAGACGTCGTTCATCACTCCATGTGGTACGTACAGCTTTGTTCACGTGCCATTCGGATTGAAGAGTGTCGGGTCCACTTTTGCAAGGGTAATCCAGATTGGTTTTGAGCCACAGTTGCACAGAAACATAGAAGCCTATATGGATGATATTGTGATCAAGACCAAAGATAAGGCCACCCTTATTCAGGATTTGGAGGAGACATTTGATAATCTGCGCAAGATCAATCTGAAGCTCAACCCGGAGAAGTGTGTATTTGGTGTTCCCTCCGGCAAGTTGCTTGGGTTCTTTGTATCCCATAGTGGGATCGAAGCCAACCCCAACAAGATCAAGGCTATCGAGCAAATCCAAGTGCCAAGGACAGTTAAGGACGTGAGGCGTCTGACAGGATGTGTTGCCACGCTAAGCGGATTCATCTCCAAGTCCGCCGAGCGCGCCCTGCCGTTCTTCAAAATTTTGAAGAATGCTGGTCCTATGAAGTGGACCCCAAAAGCAGATGTAGCTTTGCAAGAGTTAAAGGCCTACTTGTCCTTTGTGCCTACCTTGGTTGCTCCCAAACCCTAGGAGCCATTGTTGCTAATCTTGGCAGCGACCATCCAAGTAGTCAGTGCGGCCTTGGTAGAACAGCGAGAAGTAGATGAGGCAAAAAGTGAGCTGCGATCGGCAGAATCAGAGAAGGATCCGGACCGCAATGAGCACGACTACGAGAGCAACCCCAAGGACGCAGCAAGGAAGGAAGTGGTGCAGCGACCAGTGTACTTCGTTAGCTCCTTGTTATAGGGGGCTAGATCCAGGTACTCTGGCATGCAGAAGTTGATCTTTGGTCTCATTATGGCCTCAAGGAAACTTCGCCACTACTTCCAAGCCCATGAGATAACGGTTGTTACTCGTTTCTCGTTGCAAAGGATACTCCGAAACCCTGCGGCTACCGGTAGAATAGTGGAGTGGGCTTTGGAGTTATCCAACTTTGGATTGAAGTTTGAGAGCACATCAACTATTCAGAGCAGGGTGTTGGCAGAGTTTATTGCAGAATGGATGCCAACCCCTGATGAGGAAGTGACAGAGATAGTTATCTCCGGCAAGGAATCGCCCCGAGAATGGATTATGTATTTTGATGGTGCTTTTTCCCTACAAGGTGCGGGAGCTGGCGTGCTTCTTGTCGCCCCCTCTGGGGAGCACTTGAAGTACGTCGTCCAAATGCATTTTTCCCGGGAAGAAGCCACCAACAATACAACTAAGTATGAAGGGCTCCTTGACGGGCTCAGGATTGCAGCAGAATGGGGAATTAAGAAGCTGATCATCAGAGGAGATTCACATCTTGTGGTGAGACAAGTCAACAAATATTATCCGAGTCCATAGATTGGAGGAGCGCTTTGATGGATTGCCAACAAAGCACGTACCCCGTACGGAAAAAAGCATAGCCGATCATCTGTCAAAGTGTGCTGCGCAGAAGCTTCCTGTGGAACTAGGGACTTTTATTCTCCACCTCACTCAGCCCTCCGTATCCCCAGCAACAATTGCCCAGAAGAGGAGAAAGTTGGACTACGTAAGCCTCTCCTGGTAGAGCCGTCAGCTCCCGACAGAGACCCTACCGGAAACAACTCCTCACAGCCTGCCAGACCACCCCCTCCAGCCGGGCCCATGGACCCCGCGAACGAGGCTGGAGCTCCCGTAGCAGAGGAGGTGCCACTAGTCCTCGTTGCCGTGCCCCAGGCTCCAACTTGGGCGAGGCACATTGTCCACTTCTCCAACCCGGAGAGCTTCCCGACGACCAAGATGAAGCTGAAAAAGTAGCCCGGGGGCCAGTATGTATCAGTTTGTCGATGACACTCTGTACAGAAGGAGGCCCAACAGTGTGAAATTGAAGTTGTCTGCCGGGAAGAAGGAAAGGAACTGCTGGCTGAGATTCACAGAGGAATGTGCGGCTCCCACATTGGATCAAGGGCGTTAGTTGGGAAAGCATTCCGGCAAGGGTTCTATTGGCCCACAGTGATACGTCTCCAACGTATCTACTTTTTCTCACGCTTTTCCTCGTGTTTTGGACTCTAATTTGCATGATTTGAATGAGACTAACCCCGGACCGACGTTGTTTTCAGCAGAACTACCATGGTGTTGTTTTTGTGCAGAAATAAAAGTTCTCGGAATGGAACGAAACTTTTTGAGGAATTTTTATATCGATAATAAGAATTTCTGGAGCCAAGACCTACTGGAGAGGGGCCCCTGGGTGGGCACAACCCACCAGTGCGCGCCGCCCTCTCCTGGCACGCCCAGGTGGGTTGTACCCACCTGGTGGCCCTGCAGACGACCCCCTGATACTATAAAATCACATATTTCCAGAAAAAAATTAGGGAGAAAGAATTATCATGATCCACGAGACGGAGCCGCCGCCAAGCCCTGTTCTTCCTCGGGAGGGCAGATGTGGAGTCCGTTTGGGGCTCCGAAGAGGGGGATCTTTGTTCTTCGTCATCACCAACCCTTCTCCATCACCAATTCCATGATGCTCCCCACCAGGAGTGAGTAATTCCTTCGTAGGCTCGCTAGTCGGTGAGGAGTTGGATGAGATTCATCATGTAATCGAGTTAGTTTCGTTAGGGCCTGATCCCTAGTATCCACTGTGTTCTTAGATTGATGTTGCTATGACTTCGCTATGCTTAATGCTCGCCACTTTGGGCCCGGGTGCCATGATTTCAGATCTGAACCGTTTATGAATTCATCATTATATCCATGTTTTAGATCTGATCTTGCAAGTTATAGTCACCTACTACGTGTTATGATCCGGCAACCCCGGAGTGACAACAACCAGGCCCACTCCTTGTGATGACCGTAGTTTGAGGAGTTCATGTATTCCCTATGTGTTAATGCTTTGTTCTAGTTCTCTATTAAAAGGAGGCCTTAATATCCCCTAGCTTCCAATATGGACCCTGCTGCCACGGGAGGGTAGGACAAAAGATGTCATGCAAGTTCTTTTAATAAAGCACGTATGACTATTTACGGAATACATGCCTACATTATATCGATGAACTGGAGCTAGTGCCGTATCGCCCTAGGTTATAACTGTCTCATGATGAATATCATCCAACAAGTCATGGATCCAATGCCTACGAACTTTTCCATATTGTTTCTACTAAGTTACTACTGCTATCATCACTGTTACACTTGCTACAAAATTACTGCTATCACTGTTACTGTTACTGTTGCTGCTATCACTACTATCAAAACTATCATATTACTGTGCTACTGATTACTTGCTGCAGATAATTAATCTACAGGTGTGGTTGAATTGACAACTCATCTGCTAATACCTTCAAATATTCTTTGGCTCCCCTTGTGTCAAATCTATAAATTTGGGTTGAATACTCTACCCTCGAAAACTGTTGCGATCCCCTATACTTGTGGGTTATCAAGACCTTTTTCCGGCGCCGTTGCCGGGGAACATAGCTATATTTGTTGAGTCACTTGGGATTATTATCATGTTATCACTATGAAGAATATGAAGGATCAAAATACTAAGATATTTCCCTCAAGGACGAGGGGAGTTAAGGAACTGCCATCCAGTTTTGCCTTAGATTCATCTTCTGTTATGAATAAACCTGCAACACCACCACATGCTATTTATTCTGATATGTCGCAAGTTATTGATGATGCTACTTCTACTATGAATGATGCTTATGATGATGCTAGTATCTTGCTTGATAATGATGATGTGCCACTTGGTGAATTTCTTGATAAACCAATGGCTAGAGTTATGCAACATGATGTTGTTGAATCTGATGATGAGCTTGAAACTGAATCTCCTGAAACACCTCCTAGAACTAGCCTTCCTAGATATGAATTGCCTAAGGTACCGGAATGTTATGTTATGAGTGAAGAAGCAACTAGAGATATTCTTGCTTGTAATGATACAAATGATCTAGGGAAATTATTACACAAGTATAAAGAAAAATCTCTGAATGCTAGAATGAAATGTGATCCTAAGTTTGCAACTTCACCTATCTTTATTGATGATAAGGATTATGAATTCTCTATCGACCCAGAGTTAATTACTTTTGTTTAATATGATCCTTTCCATGGTTATGAAACTGAAACTCCTGTGGCACATCTTACTAAGTTGAATGATATGACCACCCTTTTTACTCACAATGAGAAAACTCAATATTACTTTATTCTCAAATTATCTCCTTTCTCATTGAAGGGTGATACTAAAGCTTGGTACAATACTCTTGCTCCTGGTTGTGTGCGTAGTCCCCAGGATATGACTTATTACTTCTTTGAAAAATATTTTCCTGCTCATATGAAACAAGTTGCCTTGCAGGAAATATTTAACTTTGTGCAAACTAAAGAAGAGAGTCTCCCACAAGCTTGGGGGAGGCTTTGCCAGTTACTTAATGCTTTGCCTGATCCTCCTCTTAAGAAAAATGAAATACTTGATATCTTCTATAATGGACTAACCGATGCTTATAGGGACTTCCTAGATAGTTGTGCTGGTTGTGTTTTCAGGGAACGAACTGTTGGACAAGCTGAAGAATTATTGAATAATATATTGAAAATTATGATGATTGGACTATTCCTAAACAACCACCTAAACCCACCCCGAAGAAGAGGGGTATATTATATCTCAGTTCTGAAGATATGCAAGAGGCAAAGAAATCTATGATGGAAAAATGTATTAAAGCCGAGGATGTTAAAAATTTACCTCCTATTGAAGAAATACATGGGCTTAATACACCACCAATGCCTAAGGTGGTAGAGGTAAATTCTCTTATGAAGTTCAATGATAATAATAATCCTCACAATATGCATCCTAGTCAATGCCTTTATGAGTTTGAAAACTACATTAGAAAACAAGATCACTTCAATGCAAATGTTATGAAACAATTGAAATATAATTCTGATATGATTACTCGCCTGAGTGACTTGTTATTTAGAATCTCAAATGATGTTATAGATGTTGGAAAACATGCTTCTATGGTTCAAACTCAATTAGAACAAGTTGATAAATCTCAAAGAGAATTACTTGATGAAATGAATCATAATATGCATGACTTTGCTGTTAGAGTTGCAACTAGAGGAGGTAAAATGACTCAGGAACCACTTTATCCTCAGGGATACCCTAAAATAAGCGCACAAGATTCACAAAGAGCTAACACTAGTTCACCTAGTCCTTCTAAGAAGAAAAAGAAAAATGATAGGACTTTGCACACTTCTAGTGAACCTGAAATAGAGAAACCTCCTGATAATGGAAATGAAGTTTCTATCTCTGATGCTGAAACTCAATCTGGTAACTAACACTCACCTAGTGATAATGAGAGAGATAATGCTAATGTTCATTAAGACTCTCAACCAACCAATGATAAAGAACCAGATAATGATGTTGAGATAGAACCACCTATTGATCTTGATAACCCACAACCTAAAAATAAAAGATATGGCAAAAGAGACTTTGTTGCTAGAAAACACGGTAAAGAAAGAGAACCGTGGGTTCAAAAACCTATGCCTTTTCCACCCAAGTCAACTAAAAAGAATGATGATGAAGAATTTGAACGCTTTGCTGAAATGCTGAGGCCAGTCTTTTTGCGTCCTCGCTTGACTGATATCTTGAAAATGCCTCCTTATGCAAAATATATGAAAGACATCATCACAAATAAGAGAAAAATACCGGAAGCTAAAATCTCCACTATGCTTGCTAATTAAACTTTTAAAGATGGAGTACCTAAAAAACTTGAAGATCCGGGAATACCAACTATACCTTGCTCTATCAAAAAGAATTATGTGAAAACTGCTTTGTGTGATTTAGGAGCTGGTGTTAGTGTAATGCCTTTCTCTTTATATAAAAGACTTGACTTGAATAAACTCACACCTACTAAAATATATTTGCAAATGGCTGACAAATCAACTGCCATACCTATCGATATCTATGAGGATGTGCCCGTTGTTGTTGCTAATGTTACTATTTTGACTGACTTTGTTATACTTGAGATGCCTGAGGACGACAACATGTCGATTATCCTTGGTAGACCCTTCTTGAATACTGCAGGGGCTGTTATTGATTGCAATAAAAGCAATGTCACTTTTCATATTAATGGCAATGAGCATACGATGCACTTTCCGAAGAAACAATTCCAAGTGAATGGTATTAATGTTATTGAAAAATCTCCAACAATCACTATTGGAAGTTTTCAAATAGCTCTACCTACTATCGAAAAGAACTATGAAATACTTATTGTTGGGGAAATTCATATCCCCATCGAGGTAACTTAGTGATTTAGGAAAGTTCTTCGGTTTCATGCTAATCAAAAGTGGTTGTTAATAAGACTTGATCAACCTTATTAATGGATCATTTTCGAACGGTATGAAGTTGATGAATTTAGTAAGCACTACTTTCTGTCCCTACTTGTTATTCTCTGTTTTTATTAGTTAAATAAAATAAAATGACATGTTTTGTCTGTTTTCTAAATTTCCCGTGCAATAAAAAAATGACCCAAAAATAAAATTTCTCAGAATGCCCTGAAAATTTAATACGATTTGTTTTCTGAATATTTAAGAATTTTTGGTGCAAATAACATCAGAGGGAGGTGCACCAGGTGGGCACAACCCACCTGGGCGCGCCAGCACCCCCAGGCATGCCCTGGTGGGTTGTGGTCCCCATGTGGGCCCCCTCACTTATCTCTTCATACCACATCATCACTTCCCTCTAGAAAAAAATCCCCATTGCTCTCTCTCCCGTGTTCTTGAGCTCAAACCTGCGGATTTCGATCTCTTTGCTTGAAGCTCCATTTTCGAAACTATTTTGGGGGATTGTTGCTTGGTATGTGACTCCACCGTTTGTCCAATTAGTTTTTTCTTTAGTGGTTTGTATTTTGAATAATTAGCTACTCTTGGTGCTGCTGTAGATGTGCTTGCATGTTGAATTCTTAGTGTTCTAAGTAGTTTGAATGCTTGCTATGGCTCTATGTATCCCTATGAGTAGTTGCTATCAATCTTACAAAGTTTTGTTGATAAATTTTTGTCACTCCATTTTTTTTATTTTCAGAAAATTATATGCGGACATGAATATCTTCAGGAAGTTTGGCTCTAAGAAGAACTCCAAGGGTGTTATTGGGGAGTCTTCTGACAATTATCTCCACCCTTGGAGGTTGGCGGAAGTACAGCCGTGCGAATGGCTGCACACCCCGTTCCTGCAAGAGGCTGGAATTCTTGAGGAGTTCATGCAATATATTGCTAATGCTGGCCTCACTGACTTCATCGCAGATGAGTGTGACTAGCACCACATCATCACAAACATCTTTGTTCATAGCTTTACTTTTTTGCCTTGAAATAATCCTCCTGAAGTGAGCTTTGATTTATATGCTGAAAACCATCAGATACCACTTACCGAATTTTGTGATATATGCTTGATCCCTTCTGATGGGAGCTTAGCTGAGTCTAGGCTGGTTGGGTTTGAGGATTTTTATCGCACTTTGACAGTGGGAGTGAGAGGGGGGTGTCAGCCACTACGGCTGCTAGCATACACTTTCCCGTTGTACATTATTTTGCTTTATTTTTTGCTAAGTGCTTGCTTGCTAGAAAGAAAGTAGGTGTGCTTAGTGCACCAGACTTTGTTGTTTTACGCCGGGCACTAGGGGGCGACAACACTTATATCTTGGGAGCTATTGTGGCTCGTCGCCTCCATCTTAATAAATCACAGGGTGAAATACATGGTGGGATTTATGCTACTCGCTTGGCGGCTCACTTCGAGGTTGAGATACGCCCTCATGATTTCCCTCTGACCAAAGTTTACCTAGACCGTGCAGCCATGGATCACCACCATTTTACTGATATCGAATCTCCTCACATCCCTATTCTGTACAACCTAGTTTTTAGTGTGAGGACTCATGATGTTATTCCATTGCCTGCTCCTACTTTTGTTTGATTCTGTTGCCAAGGGCGGATATAGGATTATGCCTGCAGATATCATCGCCTACCGGAACGCTCAGACTGCTGCGGAAGCGGCACAACAGCAGCCCCAGCAGTGGGAGAGGATGCCTAGATTTATTTTCTTGCTTTCTTCTTGTGTTTTGAAAAACTTTAGAAAAACCAAAAAAATTAGTTGTAGTTAATTTACTTTCTATGCATGCTTAGTAGTACTAAAAAGAAAATCCGAAAATATTTCCTTGTTCTTCTTTTCCTTGTTGGGAGCTTTCCCATGTAAATAGTTCTTCTCGTTTTTGATTTTCCCTTTTATTTGCTTGTTGATGAACACCAAAAACTCCAAAATTATTTCAGTGTGTTTCTCTGAATTTCTTTTCTTTTATTCGAGTTGTACCAAGGAGAAGACCACGATGAAAATGTAGAGTGACTCTCATATGAATAATTCTTGAACTAATAAGAGCCCATTTTACCTTGTCTTCTCCCGTTGAATAAAATGTTTGCAGATTCTAGCTTAGTCCATGGCACTCTTGCACTATTATTATATTCATATCATTCGGTCACGCACGTGAAAGGCAATAATGATGACATTCGATGAACTGGCCATGGCAAAGAGAAACCGGTATGAACTCGATTTGTTCTGTTTGTGTAAATACGTTTAACCTAATATCCATGCTTCAGCCCATTATGATTAAACATGTTTGCAATGACAATTAGAGATTATAGTTTCTCATGCCACACATAAGTAGTTGGGAGTTAATAATGATTTATCTTGGATATAAACATGGCGTTAAAATGATTGTGATGTAGTATGATGATATGGTATCCTCCTCTGAATGTTCAAGTGGCTTGACTTGGTACATGTTCATGCATGTAGTTGAATCAAAACCAACATAGCCTATATAATGTTTATGTTCATGGTGTTCATATCCTACTCATGCTAGTGTCCAATGTTACTTATGCATAATGCATGGTTATGATCGTTGTTGCTCTCTAACTGGCCTCTTCTCAATCTTAATTGCTAGCCTTCGCATGTACTAAGTGGGGATTCTGCTTGTACATCAAAAACCTTGAACCCAAAGTTATTCCAGATGAGTCCACCATACCTACCTATATGCGGTATTACCCTGCCATCCTAAGGAAATTTGCATGTGCCACCTCTAAAAACTTCTAAAAATTATTCGTTTTGTGTGCCTGGATCGTTCATGGAACGACAGGAGGTGGTCGATATCTTCCATGCTAAGTGGGTTATTCTCAGGTGGAGTGTTTATTCACTCGCCATCGCTCAAGAAAATGGGCGGTAATAGGGATGCCCAGTCCCAAACTGCAAACATGAAAAAGAGTTCATCTCTGAAATAATTAAACAATAAACCCCAATGGAGTCAAAACCTTTACTTTTACCGCTTGGGAACCGCCACTAGCGTGCTTAGCATGGAAGATGTTGATAACTGATAGTCGTGAAGTGAATAAGAAAGGTGCATGTATCAAAATATCATTTATCCATGTTTTAAAAATTGAGCTCTGGCTCTGCAAATCACTGCTCCCCTCTGCGAAGGGACTTTCTATTTACTTTTATGTTGTGTCATCACCTTCTAAAACAAGCGCCAGAAACTGAGTAGAGCACAACGGTCATGATTTGTGCATTGTGTGTAGCTAATGTTGGGTGCATCATGACTGGATCTTTTCTACCATGAATTACAATGTTTAGTCATAGCTTGAACTTTGGAGGTGCTCTGCATTTATGTTTTGCGGTCTCAGAAAGGGCTAGCAAGATACCACTATTGCCATATTATATCATGGTTGTTTTGACAACGTGTTGCTGTTAGAGATATCTTCTTATTGCTCGCTAGATGATTATGTCATTGATATGAGTCATTATAATCTTTAGGAGTTATTGTCGACATGGTTAGTTATAATGTTGGCTGAAAACCTGGGTGTTGTTTAAGCTTATTTATGCAAACAAGAGCAAAAGAGTTCATAAAAGTTTTTCTTTCTCTCTTTCAGTTTATCAACCGAATTGCTTAAGGACAAGCAAATGTTTAAGCTTGGGGGAGTTGATACGTCTCCAACATATCTACTTTTTTCTCATGCTTTTCCTCGTGTTTTGGACTCTAATTTGCATGACTTGAATGAAACTAACCCCGGACCGACGCGGTTTTTAGCAAAACTACCATGGTGTTGTTTTTGTGTAGAAATAAAAGTTCTCGGAATGGAACGAAACTTTTTGAGGAATTTTTATATCAATAATAAGAATTTCTAGAGCCAAGACCTATCGGAGAGGGGGCCCTGGGTGGGCATAACCCACCAGGGCGTGCCCCCCTCTCCTGGCGCGCCCAGGTGGGTTGTACCCACCTGGTGGTCCCATAGACGACCCCCCTGATACTATAAAATCACATATTTCCAGAAAAAAATCAGGGAGAAAGAATTATCGTGATCCACGAGATGGAGTCGCCACCAAGCCCTCTTCTTCCTCGGGAGGGCAGATCTGGAGTCCGTTTGGGGCTCCGGAGAGGGGGATCTTCATTCTTCGTCATCACCAACCCTTCTCCATCGGCAATTCCATGATGCTCCCCACTAGGAGTGAGTAATTCCTGCGTAGGCTCGCTAGTCGGTGAGGAGTTGGATGAGATTCATCATGTAGTCTAGTTAGTGTTGTTAGGGCCTGATCCCTAGTATCCACTATGTTCTTAGATTGATGTTGCTATGACTTTGCTATGCTTAATGCTTGCCACTTTGGGCCTGGGTGCCATGATTTCAGATCTGAACCGTTTATGAATTCATCCTTACATCCATGTTTTGGATCCAATCTTGCAAGTTATAGTCACGTACTACGTGTTATGATCCGGCAACCCCGGAGTGACAACAACCGGGCCCATTCCCGATGATGACCGTAGTTTGAGGAGTTCATGTATTCACTATGTGTTAATGCTTTGTTCCGGTTCTCTATTAAAAGGAGGCCTTAATATCCCTTAGTTTCCAATATGGACCCCACTATCACGGGAGGGTAGGACAAAAGATGTCATGCAAGTTCTTTTAATAAAGCACGTATGACTATTTACGGAATACATGCCTACATTATATTGATGAACTGGAGCTAGTGCCATATCGCCCTAGGTTATAACTGTCTCATGATGAATATCATCCAACAAGTCACCGATCCAATGCCTACGAACTTATTGTTTCTGCTAAGTTACTATTGCTATCATCACTGTTACACTTGCTACAAAATTACTGCTATCACTGTTACTGTTACTGTTGCTGCTGTCACTACTATCAAAACTATCATATTACTGTGCTACTGATTACTTGCTACAGATAATTAATCTCCAGGTGTGGTTGAATTGACAACTCAACTACTAATACCTTCAAATATTCTTTGGCTCCCCTTGTGTTGAATCTATAAATTTGGGTTGAATACTCTACCCTCGAAAACTGTTGCGATCCCCTATACCCGTGGGTTATCACACAACCCTCCAAGATGCGGTCGAGCTAGTCACAAAATGTCAAGCCTGCCAGTTCTGTTCCAAGAAAACACACCTGCCTACCCAAGCTCTTGAACATCCCTCTAGCATGGCCATTTTTGGTCTGGGGGCTCGATATCCTCGGCCCCTTCCCCCGAGCAATCAAGGGCTTTGAATTCTTGTTTGTGCCATCGACAAGTTTACAAAGTGGCCGGAAGTGACTGCCGTGAGAAAGGTGACTGCTCAGTCAGTTATCAAGTTCTTGAAAGAATTGGTATGTCGTTTTGGAGTTCCGGCAAGGACCATCACCGACAACAGCACCCAGTTCATGAGTCGCGTCTTCATGCAATATGTTCATGCCCTCGGATGCAAGATCTCATTTGCCTCTGTGGCACATCCCTGGAGCAATGGACAAGCTGAGAGGGCGAACGCTGAAGTGCTATGCGGACTCAAGACAAGAACTTTTGATACACTGCAGAAGCACGGTAGGCGGTGGATCGAGGAGCTGCCAGCAATTCTCTGGTCCCTCAGAACGACACCAAACCGAGCCACCAGGCAGACTCCCTTCTCCCTAGTCTATGGGGAAGAAGCAGTTATCCCCATGGAACTCATTTATGGGTCACCTCGAGTGCTTGCCTACGATGAAGTAGCGCAAGATCAACACCGTTGTGATGACGCTATGCTACTCGAGGAGAACTGTCTCCAGGCTACTATGCGTGCTGCACACTACCAGCAAGCAATGCATCTCGCCGCAGGGTTCACGCCCGGTGTTTTGAGGAAGGTGACCTTGTCCTTAGGCGCGTTCAGTCCGCCAAGGGTTCAAACAAGTTGTCGCCGAAGTGGGGAGGCCCTTACCGGGTAGTACGAGTCACAAGACCGGGCACAGTCCGTCTGGAGACCGGAGATGGCACTCAGTTGCAAAAATCATGGAATATTGAGAATCTCCACAAGTTCTACCCGTAAGGCGCGGCTGTCGGGCCCCACCTGGTAGCCACCCTTTTGTATGAGCCTTGCCTCAGCTGCATGTAACCCCTTGTAAAAAGCCGGGGCAACGACCCCGTGCGAGAGAAAATAAAGAAGCGTTGTGGGGGGGCCCCGACCAAGATTGCATGCATGCATGAGCATTCCAAGATCACTGGCCTGCTGAGCACCGACGAGGACATGTGGTCGGACCTGCGCACATGCATAAGCATTTCATGAGCATCTGCATATGCATATAGATAGGATCACATCTTGCATCCATTCTCATATGCATGAAGCTGCAAGTTCCTGCCGTGAACTTGGCTTCAACAAGAAGATGAGGAGATTGCCCGGTGAGGGGGTCCTGGACTAAGGGGTCCTCAGGCGTCCGGGCTATGTGACGTGGGTTGGACTGATGGGCCATGAAGATACAAGACAGAAGACTTCCTCCCATGTCCGGATGGGACTCTCCGTTCCGTGGAAGGCAAACTTGGCATTCAGATATGAAGATTCCTTCCTCTGTGAACTAACTCTGTACAACCCCAGACCCCTTCGGTGTCTATATAAACCGGAGGGTTTAGTCTGAATAGGCAATCACAATCATACATGCTAGACATCTAGGGTTTAGCCATTACTATCTCGTGGTAGGTCAACTCTTGTAATCCTCATATTCATCAAGATCAATCAAGTAGGAAGTAGGGTATTACCTCCATCAAGAGGGACCGAACCTGGGTAAACATCGTGTCCCTCGTCTCCTGTTACCATCGACCTTAGACGCACAGTTCGGGACCCCCTACCCGAGATCCGCCGGTTTTGACACCGACATTGGGGCTTTCATTGAGAGTTCCGCTATGTCGTCATGAGAAGGTTCGATGGCTCCATTAGTCATCTACAACAATGCTGCCTCAGGGGAGGTTTTTCTCCCCGGCCAGATCTTCGTATTCGGCGGCTTCGCACTGCGGGCCAACTCGCTTGGCCATCTGGAGCAGATCGACAGCTATGCCCCAGGTCACCAGATTAGTTTTGGAAATCTGGAGTATGTCCCTGATATCCGAGGAGACTTGACCTTCCAAGGGTTCATGACCCCAACCTCCACTCCGGCCTTAGATCCGGAGCGCATAGCCAGGTATGAAGATGGGATTCTTGAGCCCGACGGACTATCTGCAATCACTAAGCATTGTACGGGAGAGCCAGAGGAAGTAGTGTTGCTGGCAACCATCATGAAGCCGGACTCTTCTCTGGACACTGGCTCCGAACCCTCGGAGTCAGCATCGTGTGAGCTCGGCCAAGGAGTCTCCTTCCCGTCGTACTCCACGGACTCTCTTCTCCCTTGCCAAACCTCACCTTTAAGAGAGGCTCTGGACTTGATGCGATCCCTCGTCATTACAGAGGAGCAATGTCCGAACTACACCCAGCCCGGGCTAGGGGCTGAGAGCGGGGAATTTTACGTCCCATCCACTTCATAGCCACTATCGAGGACGTAACTGACATGCTCGATTACGGCTCCGAAGACATCGATAGTATGGACGACGATGCCAGAGAAGAGCAGGCCAAAAACCTGCTATTTACCGGATGGTGGACGGCCCCCTCTTCGTATGACGTGTAGACGGTGGATACACCCAAAGAGGGTAACGACGATAATTATAAAGATCCAGTCGAGGATAAACCTCCTGTGATATAGCCAAAGCGACAACGTCAGCGACGCCACTCTAAATCACGCCGTGGAAAAGACAGTGATACCAGCACGAGAGACAACGACACTCCGGATGACGCCGAAGACCAAGAAGACCCCGTCGAGCCAACCCCCGAACAGGATGATCGGAAAGATGGGCAAGTTAGCCCTGATGAACAAGCTGTAAACGAAGACTCGGAGGACAACAATTATCTTCCACTTTCTGAGGATGAGGCGGGCCTCGGTGATGAAGACTTTATCATGCCTGAGGAACCCCTCGAGCAGGAGCGCTTTAAGCGCCGGCTAATAGCCACTGCAAGGAGCCTGAAAAAGAAGCAACAACAGCTTCAAGCTGATCAAGAGCTACTCAACAACAGGTGGACTAATGTCCTGGCAGCTGAGGAATATGGCCTCGAGCGCCCAACCAAAAGTTACCCGAAGCGTAAACTGCTACCTCAATTCGACGACGAGGCAGTGGGGCCTGTACCATCAGCACGTAACGTGGCTGACCAACCACCACATGGCCGGGACAAAATGACAACTCAAGCCGAACACCAGCCTATACTACCTTACCGTAAAGGTAGGGACACAACAGCTCGGGGATATACATATGACCTACGCAGAACTGGAAAAGAGAGCAGGTCAGACCAGATCGATCTACGGATCATGGGGGCGTGCCCCAACGCGCTACGACGGCTATCTAGCCGAACATAACAAGCATAACCACATCCGGGCCAAAAACCGCAAACGGACTCCATCCGAGCTACGTCGCGACTTGGCCCGATATAGAGGCGCCACACACCCCCTCTGCTTCACTGATGAAGTAATGGAGCATGAATTCCCAGAAGGGTTTAAACCCGCGAACATCGAATCATATGATGGAACAACAGATCCCGCAATAAGGACTTTCTTCTCCATATTCATATGGCCTGCGGTGATGATCTTCATGCCATCAAATACCTCCCGCTAAAACTCAAGGGACCAGCTCGACACTGGTTGAACAGCCTGCCTGAAAACTCCATTGGCAGCTGGGCGGACTTGGAAGACGCCTTCCGCGACAACTTCCAAGGTACATACGTCCGACCTCCAGATACCGATAACTTAAGTCACATAGTTCAACAGCCCGGAGAGTCAGCCAGGAAATTCTAGACTAGGTTCCTAACTAAAAAGAACCAGATTGTTGACTATCCGGATGCCGAAGCCCTAGCGGCCTTTAAACATAGCATCCGCGACGAATGGCTCTCCCGACACCTCGGCCAAGAAAAACTGAAGTCCATGGCAGCCCTCACGGCACTTATGACCCACTTTTGCGTGGGCGAAGATAGTTGGCTAGCCCGTAGCTTTAATAGCACAAGCGAACCTGGCACCTCCGAAGCCAGAAATAGCAACGGCAAGCCCCAACGCAACAGAAAAAAGCGTCGAAACAACGTTGACAATACCGATGACACGATGGTTAATGCCGGATTCAGTGGCTCCAAGTCCGGCCAGCGCAAGAAGCCATTTAAGAGAAACAATCTGGGCTCATCCAGCTTGGACCACATACTCGATTGTCCATGTCAGATCCACGACACCCCCGATAAACATGATATATGTTACCCATATCCCCAAGAGGGAGTGCAAACACACACTCAGGGACGTCTACGCGATAGAGCCGTCGCCCCAAAATTCAACCCATGGCCGTCTTGCCCGATCGCCTTCGATTGCAGGGACCACCCGACCAGTATCCGCCATGGCGGTTCAGCCGCACTGGTCCTCGACCCAATCATTGATGGATTCCACCTCACGCGAGTCCTCATGGATGGTGGCAGCAGCCTCAACCTACTCTATCAGGATACAGTCCGCAAGATGGGCATCGATCCATCAAGGATCAAGCCCACAAAAACTACCTTTAAAGGAGTAATACCAGGTGTAGAGGCCCGCTGCATGGGCTCAATCACATTGGAAGTCGTCTTCGGTTCCCCGGACAACTTTCGAAGCGAAGACTTGATCTTCGGTATCGTACCCTTCCGCAGTGGCTATCATGCACTGCTCGGACGAACCGCATTTTGCTCGATTCAATGCGGTGCCACACTATGCTTATCTCAAACTCAAGATGCCCGGACCACGCGATGTCATAACAGTTAATGGAAACACTGAACGCTCCGTCCGTACCGAGGAGCACACTGCGACCCTGGCAGCGGAAGTACAAAGCAGCCTTATCAAGCAGAACTTTAATTCAACGGCCAAGCTCCCGGACACTGTCAAACGAGTCCGGACTACTCTGGAACTTGACAGTCCAGCTCGTTAGGAGTTCGACTAGCAATCCAGCCTCTGTCTTAGTGACGAACAAATGGCAGCGTACGTACCGCGCGTACATAACTACACACTCAAAATACCATGGGCATAGACAGAGGCATAACTCTATTGTGGTCCATAATACGGCTCGACCTTCCCCGGACACACATACTTTCCCTTTTCTTTTTTCCTTTTCTTTTCCACATGCCCCTCACGACGGCTTGATCATGGATCCTTTCGAAGGATGGATATACCAAGGTGGCAAGCAGCATAGACGTGTGGTTGAATCTCTAGGTGGTCTTCTTGACGATCACTCTACCTGTTTTCAGGACCCGCACGCAGCTCACCCTTGGTCTTGGCATGTTAAATAGCCCTATTGCTTATCACACTATTTGTTCAAATATGCTTCGATGTATTAATGAAATTATAATGGAAATAGTTTGCGGCCCAACTTATGTGGCATTGGCTTACTATTTCATTTAATTTCGCTATTCTTATCGATTGCACCCATACACTTTGGTACGCTTTAATTTGCCAGGGGTTTCATTGCGCCCCATACTATGGCAACAAAGTCCGAACACTTTTTATAGTATAGTTCGGCACCCGAATTTAGCATTATATGCATCGGCTCCGAATCATGTCTTCGGTTAATTGTTGGGTTGCCCGGCTCCTATGCTTACTACCTTATGTTCCGCCCTATCGTCTAAGGTAGTAAAGAGAGAACTACTGCAATTGTGTTTCTGGTTCATCCGGGTAAACACCTCAGTAGAGAAAGCCGAAAACTGACTATCATGATGTGGCGAGAGCCGGTTGATACGCCTCCGTCGTATCTACTTTTCCTAACACTTGTGCCCATGTTTTGGACTCTAACTTGCATGATTTGAATGGAACTAACCCGGACTGATGCTGTTTTCAGCAGAATTGCCATGGTGTTATTTTTGTGCAGAAATAGAAGTTCTCGGAATGACCTGAAAATCAATGGAGATTATTTTTGGAATATATAAAAAATACTGGAAGAAGAATCCACGTCAGGGGGCCCACGCCCTGTCCACGAGGGTGGGGGCGCGCCCCTGCCTCGTGGGCCCCCTGACGCTCCATCGACCTCAACTCCAACTCCATATAATCGTGTTCGGGGAGAAAAAAATCAGGGAGAAGGATTCATCACGTTTTACGATATGGAGCCGACGCCAAGCCCTAAACTCTCTCGGGAGGGCTGATCTGGAGTCTGTTCGGGGTTCCGGAGAGGGGAACCCGTTGCCATCATCATCATCAACCTTCCTCCATCACCATTTTCATGATGCTCACCGCCGTGCATGAGTAATTCCATCATAGGCTTGCTAGAAGGTGATGGGTTGGATGAGATGTATCATGTAATCGAGTTAGTTTTGTTAGGGTTTGATCCCTAGTATCCACTATGTTCTGAGGTTGATGTTGCTATGACTGTGCTATGCTTAATGCTTGTCACTAGGGCCCGAGTGCCATGATTTCAGATCTGAACCTATTATGTTTTCATCAATATATGAGAGTTCTTGATCCTATCTTGCAAGTCTATAGTCACCTATTATGTGTTATGATCCGTTAACCCCGAAGTGACAATAATCGGGATCATTACCGATGATGACTGTAGTTTGAGGAGTTCATGTATTCACTATGTGTTAATGCTTTGGTCCGGTACTCTATTAAAAGGAGGCCTTAATATCCCTTAGTTTCCAATAGGACCCCGCTGCCACGGGAGGGTAGGACAAAAGATGTCATGCAAGTTCTATTCCATAAGCACGTATGCCTATATTCAAAATACATGCCTACATTACATTGATGAACTAGAGCTAGTTCTGTGTCACCCTATGTTATGACTGTTACATGATCGATCGCATCCAACATAATTCTCCATCACCGATCCATTGCATACGAGCTTTCCATATATTGTTCTTCGCTTATTTACTTTTCTGTTGCTACTGTTACCATCACTATACAACCCAAAAGTATTACTTTTGCTACCATTACTTTTTGCCACCGTTACCACTACTATCATATTACTTTGCTACTAAATACCTTGCTGCAGATATCAAGTTTCCAGGTGTGGTTGAATTGATAACTCGGCTGCAAATACTTGTGAATATTCTTTGGCTCCCCTTGTGTCGAATCAATAAATTTGGGTTGAATACTCTACCCTCGAAAATTGTTGCGATCCCCTATACTTGTGGGTTATCAAGACTATTTTCTGGCGCCGTTGCCGAGGAGCATAGCTCTATTCTTTAAGTCACTTGGGATTAATATCTGCTGGTCACTATGAAGAACTTGAAAGATCAAAGAACCAAGATCTATCCCTCAACTACGAGGGGAGGTAAGGAACTGCCATCTAGCTCTCCACTTGACTCACCTTCTGTTATGAGTAAACTTGCGACACCTACACATGCTATTGATTCTGATAGGTCGCATGTTATTGATGATGCCACTTCTGCTTTGCATGATACTTATTATGAAACTACTTCTATGCTTGATACTATTGTGCCACTAGGTGAATTTCTTGATGAACAACTTTCTAGGGCTAGAGAGAATGAAATTATTGAAACTGATAATATTGATGAAAGTGATGATGAAGATTCTCTCCCTAGATATGAATTGCCTGTGGTTCTTGAGGGTTATGTTATGGATGAAGAAACTGCTAGAGATTTCTTAGCTTGCAATGATAGATCTGATGTTAAGAAATTATTAGCCAAGCTTAAAGAAAAGTCTTTGAATGCTAGAATGAAATATGACCCTGCTTTTGCTACTTCACCTATCTCTATTATTGATAAGGATTATGATTTCTCTGTCAATCCTGAGATAATTACTTTGGTTGAATCTGATCCTTTTTATGGCTATGAATCTGAAACTGTTGTGGCACACCTTACTAAATTAAATGATATAGCCACCCTGTTCACTAATGATGAGAAAACTCGCTATTATTATATCCTTAAGTTATTTCCGTTCTCATTAACACTACTAGGAAAAGGCCTGTTAGTGGCGCACCTGTTTTGGCCATTAATGGCGCACTACAGGTGTGCCACTATCATCACACCATTAGTAACTAATACTAATGGCGCACCCCTGGTGCGCCATTAGTATATCAGACAGTAGTGGCGCACCAGGCAGTGCGCCATTAGTATGTCCCATGGTGCGCCATTAGTATGCCTCCCAGGGGGCCATATTTACCTTCTGCTCTGGGTAACTAATGGTGCACTAACAGACAATGCGCCACTAGTATTTTTACAGCAGTGCGCCACTAATGTGCTGTATGGTGCGCCACTAGTATGAATATTAGAATTTTTTTCTTCTGATATTTGCACAGGTTACAAAATATATTACTGCATTGAATATGGACAGCACCACACAGCAACAACAGATTTATCGAATACAATAGAAGATTAGTCTCCGAATACAATTCATCATATTAGCTAGTCTCCGAATTCAAAATACCGAACAAAGTTAGAACATTACAAGTCTCGAGACCGCGAGTAGCGAGTTTGTCTTCACATTACAAGTTTATATCGATCATCTAAACTACCATCACATAGAAGAGAGTTGCGGTCATCATGATTAGCATCATCGCGATGAAACTGGTCTTCATCCGATTCCTCCTCCGCCCCCTCCTCTCTCCCGCTAGATAGCACGCGTATCTAGCTTCCGCCTCTGCCCTAGTGGTGTACCCTTTGTAACTGTTACCGCTGAAATGGTGAACCTGTCTCCGACACTCTTCCCAGTCGTCGTAGACTCCGGGAACCTTACCCTTGTACACGACATACGATGGCATCTCTATGCACTAGCCAAACAAAACGTTAGTAGCAATTCACAGACAATACATAAGCAATATATAAGTATGCAACAAAAGGATCGGAAGAGAAAAGCAAGACATTAGTAGCACGATTCATTGTCCTACTAATAAATAACATCAATTACATATAAGTTGAGTGACTGTCCAAACCAAAGAGACATACAAGTTCATTAAAGTTTAATTACAACATGAGCAAATCGATATTTCAGAACTACACATAGCATCACTACTTTCGACTCGACTCAGGGACCGGAGCGTGGATGAAGCCGCCGTCTGTCGTGATGGTCATGAAATCGCGGGCATTGTCAGCCTGCATTTGTAGCGTTGTTTCTATCTCACTGTTGGACGGTTGATATCTGAGGTAGAACTGCCCCGAGGTACAAAGGACATCTTGATGGATGATTTCCACAAACTCCGACTGGATGCGAAAGAATTCTTGTCTGATGTCCGCGTCCTGGATTGCTGACAAGCTTGCGGCCCAATCTTTGAGATTATTTGGTAGTAGAAGGTGATTATGGTCCCGTACGATCGCACGCATGTGATGGAGGGCGTAGTAGGCATCCTTCTGACCGCCAGGCGGCTGCTTGACGTTGGGGAACGTCGTTTTGTGGGCGAACACGTGCTTGTCATACCTACGAATTGGCCTGCTGAAGGTGCCTCTAGATCTGGCGTAGCCGGGGAGAACATCATCAAGAACTTTCTTGATATTTGTGTAGTCTTTCTTTGACTGATGGTCCGAGTCGAAATACGTGGCCATGGAATATTTCGGGCTTAAGAGGATGAGTGTGCAATGTGTGTCACTGCACAAAACACGGAATGTTAGAAAAAAAAGAACGATCGAAATCTAAGAAATCATATGTTACGGGGCGGTGAGGGGATGACTTACTCGGGAAAGTAAGGCACGAGGAAGTTATCCTTATCTGGGCTTGCCAGAATGACGCCTTCGAGGTATGAACTCGCGACTTGCCGGTCCCCAGCGCTGCCCAAGATCTTGGCACACATGTAGAAGGGGTCGACTATCACGATGTCCGTGGTCTTGTCTCTAATGATCCGCATCTCCATACTCAGCGAAGATAGCCGAACGAAGGTGTAGTGCAGCGGATGAAGGTTAAACATAGTGAAGATGTCATCAACCCGCAGTACAATCATACCCCTGATGGCGCTCTCCACAAAGCCCTTGCCCTCTGGCACCTTGGCCACGAAAACCGGGTATGCCACATCATTCTCTCGGAGACGCCGCTTCTCCAAAGAAAGAACACTGTCATGCAGACTCCGTATAGCACCGGTTGCAGCATTGAGCAGATTAGTCGGTAGCATCGGCCTACCCGCCACATGCACCCTCCTCGAGATATCCTTAGGTGAAGGTGGCCCGTCCTAAGCACGGATCATACTCGTTGCCGGCTGGCTCGCACCCTTGTTACTCTTTCTTTTCCGTCCCTTCTTCTTCTGCTGTAATGGGATCGAGTTCTGCTCATAGACAACCTTCTTGAGTGTGTTGGGGCTGATAATATTTCACACCTCGGCTATCTAAGGCTCGGTAAAGGCACCAGCTGGAGGCGTCTCCTAAGAACTAAACGCCAGACGACGCCTGTTGCAACCGGGTTTCTCCGTGGTACCAGCTAGATCGTCTTTTGCAGGGTTGGGTTCTTGAGAAGGAGGCCCCAAGAATTCGTCACCGTACCCATGTTCATTGAAGTACTTATCGACGTTGGTAAATGTACCGTTGTTGTTGTCGTCGGCATCGTCCGGATGCTGTGCCATATGCATGTCCGGATCCTGTGCCATACCCATGTCCGACATGTCCGGTAGCATTGCGGGGGTCTTGCCATGGCTTGGCGCCGGCATGACTGGCGGTGTTGTCTGTGGGGTGGTGTCACCCGCCCCCAAACGAATCTGGCTCTTCGGCCAAAGCATGGGCCAGCTTATGCAGGCGCTGAGGGTCATCACATCATCTTCATCAGCCCCACGGGGTCGATACGGAGGTAACATGTCGTCGAAGCCCGGCAGCACCCAAACCAGTTGAACCCTATAAACAGTGGGTGGCATCGGATTACCGTGGAACACGCGGCTGCCCGGTTGAATGATTCTGCCCTTGGCGACATCGACCAACTCGTCGTTCATGAAGTGCAGGAGAGTGCACGGAACGCCGGCGGCACCCTGCAAAAACATGTAGGGCATCAGGGATGCCCAGTCAAAGGCAAGGAGATGAAGTCATCGGCCGAGAGGCTTAATTAGTTTCCGTGATGGCGTCGAGCTCGGCTAATGTCGAGGCACCGCCAACAGCGGGCGTGCAAGTGACGGAGGGCTGCTTGCTGCCGAGGTGCCGGTCGGCGTATTCTTCCCACACCCGGGTGTATTAAGCTGCAATGCCGGCGCCGCCGTGGGAGACACCAATGCCGCCTCCGCCGGAGACGAAAATGGTGCCGCCGGCGCATTGCGAGAGTTGCTGCCCGTGAAGCTGGGAATCGGGGGCGGCCCCTGTTGGCCGCCCGCAATCCACGCCTGCAGCCCAGAAACCAAGGTAGGCATAATGGCGGTGATCGTCGCTCGCAGTTGGTCTCGCACTTGCTCTTCGACGATCTCCAGAATCCGCGCCACTTGTGCCTTGAGTTGTTAAACCTCGCGCTCTTGGCTTTCCGAGCCGGTCTTTCTCTCCTTTCACCCAGCGGTATAGTACTCCGACCATTTCGTGGACAAGCCTTTGCTGGCCACACGACCAGCTGACGTCGGCTTCCAGAGCTTATCCTTGTTTTTCATTACGTTGAACGCCCTATTTAAAGGGGTGTCGAAAGGGGAGCTCTGAGACGACCCCATGCTACTGCTTTCAGTGTCCTGTGGAAGGAACATGAACCATTTAGAAATTTGGCTTCATTAATTAGAATGCAACCATATGGAGCTAATTACGCAGGGGTGTATTCCTTACCAGAACACGCTCAAGCGCCTTGGTCTTCGGATCCGTGGTAAGCTCCTTTGTTACCGGGTCAATCTTGTACCGGGCCCTGACATAGTTCCTGGTCTGCTTGTCACGGTATTTCTCGAAGAGGGGCGGTAGGCCTTGCTCGGCACGCTCCGCGTCCTCCTTGTCCCATATAGGTTCCGCCACTCTGTAACCACCGGGACCGAGTTTGTGGACCCCTAAGTTCAAGTCCCGCATCTCTTTCCCCCACTGACTTGATTCCGCAGATGCGTTGCTCTCGCACTTGATCTTGAACTCCCGGTAGTCATCTTCGCTGATCGAAGGATTTTTCTCCTTGATCTTCTCATAACTATCACCTTTCTCAATCATGCTCTTCACCGAGGCTCTCCAAGTAGCCAGGGCGGTGCTCATCTTCGTGAGGGCGGCACTGTTCACTTTATTCCTTGAGAGGCGTGTGTTTGCGAAGTCACCGGGGAACTTGTATCATTCGTGCAGCTTCGTGAAGAGGAGGTTGCGCAAATTCCCTCGGTCAGGATGCCTTAGGTTCTCGGTGTTGATCGAGACGGTGCTCCGGAGAATGCACCCGAGCTATCCCGCATACCCCTTGACTCTTTCTTTGGGCGCCGTTGGATGCCCCTCAGAGGACACTTCAGTAAATTCCTCCTTGACGGTGCCGAGCATGTTCAGGCGCCGGTCCTTTCGTTGCCACTTCGGTTGGCTGCCATCTGTGCGTGCTCCGCCATCATCAGTGGTGGCATCCTCGGCGGCACCATCAGTGGTGTCATCCCCGACGACACTAGGGGTTGTGTAGTCGGGATCGGTGTCTCCTGTGGCATCCTCATAGCGGTGAGGTTCTTCCTCCATCTCCTGGGACAGCCCCCAGAATGCCTTGCCCGAACCGCCGGCCTCATCGTTGTGGGCCATGTTTTGCTCTAAATTGGAAAAAAAATTGTCAAAAAGTTGGTTATTGTCAAGGAACAAGATCATGGTCTCATCATTTAGGGTTTGTCGACACCGAGGCATCCTAAAAGCTAACCTTTTATCATTTAGGGTTTGTCGACGCCGAGGCACCCTAAAAGCCAAAGCTTTCATCATTTAGGTTTTTATCGACACCGCGGCACCCTAAAAGCCAAGGTTTTATCATTTAGGGTTTTTCGATGCTAAGGCCCATGCATAACACAAGAGGCAGTTGATCCTACTTAATTAAGTACTAAGATACCCCGGCCCATGCATTAGTCGCAAGTACCCCATATGCCCTATTTTTAGCAAAGTCATTCTAAAATTCACGGAAAATTTCAGCATGACCTTTGCTGAAAGTAGGACATATGGAGTACCCGAATTTGCCGGAACGGAAGTTAGTTGACATTCTGGCAAACTCAAGGGCCTCTCGGGGTACCTGCAAAATCATCACGACACGATGGTCGGAGACAAAACCCAGCAAACTAGCACCACAATGTGCCTCTACTTTCATATGGAGGTGTTGCAACAACGTATATACTTTATCACATTATAAGTCCTCACACCATCAACTATGACAAAATCTGAAAGTATAGGTCTGGTTACATTCACCCAAGTCCAAACATAAAATTCTGTCCAACATAGTACATCCCACTTTGATAATTTCATAGGATTCAATATACCGAACGAAACCTGACAAGTGATATGTGTTTTAAGTATCTATAGAACAACCTCTAAAATTTTCATGTTGTAACTTTATTTTAATACCACCTCAAAATACTGGACCCAGGAACATATATTTCGGGACATCAAACTAAATTGATAGCTTCTCTCAAACTGTACATCCAAACGACACAAATAAATACTCTAAAGAAACCTTGAAACTTTATCTAAAACTTATGTAAAGAGCCCAACTCAAAATTCTGAGCCTAGCTAACTCATTTTTCAGATATAAGCTTGCTATCCAGATTTGACAGTGCAGTTTTTAACCGAACCAAGTTCAGTTTACAACCAGAGTCACCCTAGTTTTTAACCCAATACGAATCACAGATAAATAAACTCTGGTGTTATGCTCACAACAAAAATATATGCGTAGGTGTGCAATGACAAAATTCTGGAGTTATGCTATGCAATCTAGAATGTAGTCTAAGGGGAACTAACTAGCAGCAGCTCATCTAGAACACATGTGAGTACTTCAATGGAAATAGCAACATCAGGAAGAAAAGAAGGAACATTGTCCCACCGTAGCAGCAACAGGTGTTCAATTAGTCAAGCAACAGGAACACACAAGCAAAGCATGGTAAAAAGAAACAAATTGGAAAGAACATAAGAAGTATACACCATCAGATTGGGCGATACGGCTGGGCGTGGCACGAGCGTAGTGGAGGCACGGTCGCGGTGCGGTGAGCGCGCCTGAGCGGGGCCAGGGTGCGTCCAGGGGCCGAGGGGAGCACGGCCACGGGGGGCGGCAACCAGGAGCTGGGGTGCGGTGGTGCGACAATCTACGGCGACGAAATCGAAGGGGGGAGGGAAAAGGGGAACCGGTGCAGCTCACCGAGAGGAAGACGATGGCGAGCTCATGCGGGGCCGGGGTTGACGAGGTGACGCGGATCGACGGTGAGGCCGCGGTGGCCGGAGGTGGAAGAAGACCTCGATCCGCATGATGCAGAGTAGTTGAGCTCGAACAGGTGGCCATAGATGACGTAGAAGAACACTGCAGAGCTCCTGGACTCCTTGATGGGGTGCAGGGACGACGGTGGTCGCGGGGACGATGTGGTGACGGCGGCGACCTAGTCGGGTGAAGCAGCGCGAGGGGAGGGGAAGTGGGGAGGTGCTAGGGTTTGCACATGGGTCT
>NC_053028.1:680238009-680272570 GCF_003073215.2 Triticum urartu
CTATTATATTTGGATCCTATGATGTTTCTTCCCCCCTCTACTCTCTTGTAATGAATTGAGTTTCCCCTTTGGAGTTATCTTATCGGATTGAGTCTTTAAAGATTGGAGAACACTTGATGTATGTCTTGTCGTGCGTATCTGTGGTGACAATGGGATACCACGTGATTCATTTGATGTATGTTTTGGTGATCAACTTGCGGGTTCCGCCCATGAACCTATGCATAGGGATTGGCACACGTTTTCGTCGTGATTCTCCGGTAGAACTTTGGGGCACTCTTTGAGGTCCTTTGTGTTGGTTGAATAGATGAATCTGAGATTGTGTGACGCATATCGTATAATCATACCCATGGATACTTGAGGTGACATTGGAGTTTCTAGGTGACATTAGGGTTTCGGTTGATTTGTGTCTTAAGGTGTTATTCTAGTACGAACTCTAGGGCTGTTTGTGACACTTATAGGAATAGCCCAACGGATTGATTGGAAAGAATAACTTTGAGGTGGTTTCGTACCCTACCATAATCTCTTCGTTTGTTCTGCGTTATTAGTGACTTTGGAGTGACTCTTTATTGCATGTTGAGGGATAGTTATGTGATCCAATTATGTTATTATTGTTGAGAGGACTTGCACTAGTGAAAGTATGAACCCTAGGCCTTGTTTCAACGCATTGCAATACCGTTTACGCTCACTTTTATCATTAGTTACCTTGCTGTTTTTATATTTTCAGATTACAAAAACTATTATCTGCTATCCATATACCACTTGTATCACCATCACTTCGCCGAACTAGTGCACCTATACAATTTACCATTGTATTGGGTGTGTTGGGGACACAAGAGACTCTTTGTTATTTGGTTGCAGGGTTGCTTGAGAGAGACCATCTTCATTCTACGCCTCCTATGGATTGATAAACCTTAGGTCATCCACTTGAGGGAAATTTGCTACTGTCCTACAAACCTCTGCACTTGGAGGCCCAACAACGTCTACAAGAAGAAGGTTGTGTAGTAGACATCACTCTCCTGGCCCAACTCTTTTACTCCGGGGTCTTCTTTTGGTCCATAAAAAATCATAAAAAATTGGCACGTCAATTGGACTCTGTTTGATATTCCATTTCTGTAAAACCCAAAAACAAGGAAAAAACAAAAACTGACACTGGGCACTAGGTTAATAGGTTAGTCCCAAAAATCATATAAAATAGCACATAAATGCATATAAAACATCCAAGGTTGATAATATAATAGCATGAATACTTCATAAATTATTGATATGTTGGAGACGTATCAATTTCCTCAAACACAACCTCCGCTCACATAGACACACAAAACCCTCGAAACCATTGGCAGTTCGCCGCCATTGCCGGCTCCTCCATCCTCAACCTCTGTCTGTGTGCCGGGGATCTCGAGTAGACAATGGCCAAAAAGAGGTTTATCGCGGCCTTTTCGCCTGACGCCGACGAGGTGACCACCGAGGTGTCCCCGTCGTCTTCCGCGTGCCCGATCCGCCATCGCCGGTCCCCCGATCCGCCCGCCGCCGCGCCCCTATGCCAGTTCGAGGACTTCCCCGTCCTTCCCCGGACCCGGCAGCCGACGAAGTCCTACCTCGGGGTCTGGCAACGGCGGTGGGGGACATGGGTCGACGAGATTACAGATCGATAGACCCACACCCGTCGGTGGCTCAGTAGCTTCCACACGGCTGAGCTCGCGGCCATGGAGTACGACCGCTGGCAGGTCCACTACCACGCCGTGGCGGCTAGGCTCAATTTCCCCTTCGGCACACGTCCGGTCCACCTCGTTCCACTGGAGCCAGGGGTGGTGAGCTCGGCTATGGCATGGGAGGACCGCTAGGCGTGGGATCATCTCAAGGCCGTGTCCACCGACGAGGCCTACATGCAATAGCTCCGCCGGCAGCACCCGGAGCTCATGGAGGCGGAGCGGGCGATCTTTGCCGGCACAGAGGGCGGCGAGGTTATCGCGCTCTCCTCCTATGACGAGGTCGAAGGCGGCGAGGACGGCGGCATGGAGGGCGGCGAGGTTATCACAGTCTCCTCTGATGACGAGGTCGAAGGCGGCGGCGGCGTGGAGGACGTCGAGGTGGGCCCCCAGGACGAGGAGATCAACGTCGACGAGTGGAGGAGTGCCGTCCCAAACGACCCCGACGACGTTACTGGCCCGACCCGGCACACGGCACTCCATACATGACAAGGAAGGATTGGCTCGACCTCTACTTCGCCTGAAAGTAGTATAGCTTAGTTTAAATTTATGTTTTATGTTCGCTTATGCAAAACTATCTATGTTTATGTTTGAATGCATGCTACTGTCGGTTGAACCTGCTTTGAACTTGATCAAATCGAAGTTTACAACCTTAAGTTTAGGGGATTGACTAGAAAAGGCCAAAATTTGCTAGAGTGTATATATATATATGCACTAGGGGTTTTAGTCCTTTAACTTTTTAAGGATCGCCTAGAGATGTCCCTATGACTTGTTTATTTCAGTTCTTCATGATGTGATGCTCTATATGTGCAACTATTTGCTGTGCAGTTCAATTTCATCAATAACAGTTTGAACAATACCACTATGAATTACGATATTTGGTTGCTATTAAGGATATTGCAGTGAACATGCCTTTTCGTTTTTCAATTGTTGTTTAGCAACATGCATTGTACTGAATGACTAAATATGCAATCCTAGGCTGCATAGCAACAAGGAAGAGTGTTACCTTAATGTTCTGATGATGTCTAGATATACATGTAATAAAATCTTATATAATGGGATGGATGGAATGTTGCACTACATCATTTTTTAATTGTTGTTTAGCTTCTAATATTAACTTGGTGCTTTTAGGTACATATATCATTGCCAAAGATCCACACTTCGACCCTTTCTGCGCATGGGGCAATGAGATATTCTTGAACCAACATCAAGTGAGGAAACTGATAAAGATTGTTACTAGAATGGGACAAAAGATGTCAATCGAACTATTTGCTTCCATTTTATGCAAGACAACAGTGAACTGCAGGATGGTAAGTAAGAACCCTGTAGCCTTCTTTTTACTGCCTGCAATAAGTTGTGTTAGATGACAATATGTGATTTTTTTCTTTTGCAGTGGATCCTGAAGTAGTTTACTCAAGATTATCTCTCAAACTACATGATTAGTGGCCGGCCATCACAAGGGGTTGTACTAGAGTCATGCATGCCTTCTGCATCCAGGAGAGCACAATAGGGCCATTCCGCCTCACCCTGTTCAGCAACTGGAATGTCTGTCCCCTCTTTCTTTACCGTCTGTAATAGTACAAGTATAGAACCCTGGTACATCATTCTTTATTTGGTGCTTCTGTTATTCTTAAACATATGTACCTGTGAATCAAATAATGCATTGGTTGTTTGAACCTAATGGATATGAATAAACCTATAGCCTACTTTCAAGTTTAAATTAGGTACAATTTTAAATAGCAGCAATTAAATTAGGGCGAAATTACATTATGCAGGTCATTACGGCAAACACGATTGGTAAAACACAAATGTTTGCGATATTACTAAACAGTATAAGTCAGCTAGTTAGGAGCCACCACAATGCTTTGCCATCACTAGCCGTCCGATCAGATCAATCGTCAGTGCTTTGCCATCGCTAGCCAATTAGCTAGTTAGGAGCCACCACAACGCTTTGCCATCACTAGCCGTCCGATCAGATCAATCTTCAGTGCTTTGCCATCGCTAGCCAATTAGGTCGATCGCTTTCTGTTTGGATGTCCTGATATTTCTCTTGGGCCACTGCTCCGTGGAGCTATCTGGGCGAGCTGTGATTAATCGGGCTGCGGATGCTTATTGGGCCAGCGGTTGCGTGCGTTCATAAGTGGTGTGTGCTTTCACCAGCGGCCGGCCGTGAGCACTGCTAATACTTTAGGCTCCCAACTTTTTCTTGAATTGATCTTACTTATTTGTCCCAGGAAACTGTGACTCAAAAAAAAAGAAATTGTCCGAAGAGACACTTTTATATCCACCCCATTGAGACTATGGAATGGTGTCAATGTCTTTCTATTTTTTTACCACGTGTCGTGTGTGATGCACATGCGGACATATGCCCATGGCCTTTTGTTGGGGTTAAGTTAGGAATGCCAAGAAGTATCTGCACATCAACTGTGGATGATTCATTAGTCCCGTCTGGATGTTTCTTTGGTGGTGGCGTTGACATAATCAATTTATCCATTTTTGTGTCTCTCAGTTGGTGAGGTTGGGATGCCTATCCTCATATATGTACCTCTTGAAAGTCTCCCATTATTTCCCTAAAAAAGTCTCCAATTATGTGAAATCATCATTTTGATATATATTCTCGGAAAGTGAGAAACACAAGTTTTGAATCGCACTATGGGTTTGGTTTGCAATAGTCCCCCATGTTGCACTACTAACGATGATACTTTGTGCAATTTAGTATACACAGATGACCATTTTATAAGAGAAACATCAGATATTTTCCGAAACTACCGAAAGGTTTTGAGCCCTGAAAAGTTTGATGGCAAGCACGCATCTTAAGTCATTCAATTTCTCTCTAGCACACATTATGTAAGCCACACCATAATCATATTAACTAGCCTATATGAGCTGCAAAGAGGGAATCTCAAACAATCACGTTTTATAAAAATTGTTGCTCACTATTATATGTCTAAAAAAATTAAAATCTCCTTTACTCTTATTTGACATTTATGTGTTATGCTATAAGAAAAATATTATCCACTGTGAAAATTGTCACTTGTTGTATATGCCTATGAAACAATGAAAATATTACTCTTTTTGTTTAAATTGCCGCCTGTTTACTTCATGTATGTGAAAGAGTTCTTGAAGTTATGTTGATGATCCTTTAAAGCTTCGGTGGGTAATTATATTTTATACATGCTTATTTCTTATGTGTCATTTGACGTGTCATGGTGACGTCACGGTAGGACTGGCATCAAAGTTTGGCCCCTTAGCAAGCATTGACTACTATCATCTTATATTTGTATCATCATCTAATATAGGTGTACTTTATGTAAATGTTTTCTCTTTATATTTTTTCAAATATTTACACAATATTCTATTTTTTTAAATGAACAGGCGCAGCAATGCCCGCGATCATGATCTAATACACCATAATCCGAGATGGTTCACAAAGAGGAAACATGTGCAAGCATGCACACAGTTGCCGTTTGCAAAGCGTGTGTGATGTCAGACACTATCACATATGGTGCGGGAAAACTAAATGTGTGTGATTGTCTACCTGTCGTACACGGTTTATAATCATGAACTGTTTGTGATGTGCCAGGCATTGTAAATCTCTTGTGCCTGTAATCTTCCTAGAATCTACCTGGAAAGCTCCTGTGCCTAGAATCTGCCTGGTTTTTAGGCAGAACCACAAAACTCCGACTGCGATGGCAATGCGAGCACAAACGAGTAGCAAGGATGAAGCGTTTGGGATATTCGAGATATCAGAAACGGTTATATAGGGACAACTGTATGCATCAAGGAACCCTATCCCCGATGGTTTCTGGGTCGTGTGGGAAGGACCCCCCTATCGCCCACACTCACTAGGCGATGGTTCCAAATGCCGTCGCGGAAAGGGGTAAGAAACCATTTGTTTAGGATCGACGCGCACCAGTTAGATGTGAACTATTGGCGTTAAATCATATGATGATGTGAACTAGATTATTGACTCTAGTGCAAGTGGGAGACTGAAGGAAATATGCCCTAGAGGTAATAATAAAGTTGTTATTTGTATTTCCTTATACATGATAAATGTTCATTATTCATGCTAGAATTGTATTAACCGGAAACTTAGTACATGTGTGAATACATAGAAAAACAGAGTGTCCCTAGTATGCCTTTTCTTGACTAGCTCGTTAATCAAAGATGGTTAAGTTTCCTGACCATAGACATGTGTTGTCATTTGATGAACGAGATCACATCATTAGGAGAATGATGTGATGGACAAGACCCATCCCTTAGCTTAGCATGTTGATCGTTCAGTTTTATTGCTATTGCTTTCTTCATGACTTATACATATTCCTTTGACTATGAGATTATGCAACTCCCGAATAACGGACGAACACCTTGTGTTCTATCAAATGTCACAACGTAACTGGGTGATTATAAAGATGCTCTACAGGTGTCTCCGAAGGTGTTTGTTGGGTTGGCATAGATCGAGATTAGGATTTGTCACTCCGAGTATTGGAGAGGTATCTTTGGGCCCTCTCGGTAATGAGCATCACTATAAGCCTTGCAAGCAATGTGACTAATGAGTTAGTTGTGGGATGATGCATTATGGAAAGAGTAAAGAGACATGCCGGTAATGAGATTGAACTCGGTATGATGAGACCGAGGATCGAATCTCGGGCCAGTAACATACTGATGACAAAGGGAATAACGTATGTTCTTCTGTAGTTTGACCAATAAAGATATTCGTAGAATATGTAGGAGCCAATATGAGCATCCAGGTTCCGCTATTGGTTATTGACCGGAGATGTTTCTCGGTCATGTCTACATAGCTCTCGAACCCGTAGGGTCCGCACGCTTAACGTTCGATGACGATTTATATTATGAGTTATGTGATTTCATGACCGAAGTTTGTTCGAAGTCCCGGATGATATCACGGACATGACGAGGAGTCTTGAAATGCTCGAGAGGTATAGATCTATATGTTGGAAGGGTATATTTAGACATCAGAATGTTTCGGGTTGTTTCAGATAAGTTTCGGAGTACCAGGGGTTACCGGAACCCCCTTCGGGAAGTTATTGGGCCTTATGGGCCTAGTGGTGGAAGAGAGGAGGCAGGCCAAGAGGTGGCGCGCGCCCCTAGCCCAAACCGAATTGGACTAGGGCTAGGGGGGCCGACCCCCCTTTCCTTCTCTTCTTCCTCTCCTTCCTTCTTCTCCTACTTGGACTAGGAAAGGGGGAAACCTACTCCTACTAGGAGTAGGATTCCCCCCTTTGGGCGTGCCCCTTGTGGCCTCCCCTCCTCCTCCTCCCCTCCTTTATATAAGGGGGAAGGGGGCACCCCATAGACACACAAGTTGATCTTTAGCCGTGTGCGGTGCCCCCCTCCACAGTTTTACACCTCGGTCATATTGTCGTAGTGCTTAGGCGAAGCCCTGCGTCAGTAACTTCATCATCACCGTCAACATGCCATCATGCTGACAGAACTCACCCTCGTCCTCAGCTGGATCTAGAGTACGAGGGACGTCACCGAGCTGAACGTGTGCAGATCGCGGAGGTGCCATGCATTCGGTACTTGATCGGTTAGATCGCGAAGACGTTCGACTACATCAACCGCGTTACTCAACGCTTCCGCTTTTGGTCTACGAGGGTACGTAGACACACTGTCCCCTCTCGTTGCTATGCATATCCTAGATAGATCTAGCGTGATCATAGGAAAATTTTGAAATACTGCGTTCCCCAACAGTGGCATCCGAGCCAGGTCTATGTGTAGATGTTATCTGCACGAGTAGAACACAAAGAGTTGTGGGTGATAATAGTCATACTGCTTACCAGCATGTCATACTTTGATTCAGCGGTATTGTTGGATGAAGCGGCCCAGACCCACATTACATGGCCATGTTCATGAGACTGGTTCCACCACCGTGCTTCGCACACAGGTGGCTAGTGGGTGTCTGTTTCTCCAGCTTTAGTAAAATCGAATGTGACTACGCCCAGTCCTTGTTGATGGTTAAAACAGTACACTTGAAGAAAAATCGTTGTGGTTTTTGATGCATAGGTAAGAACGGTTTTTTCTAAGCCCGTATCAGCCACGTAAAACTTGCAACAACAAAGTAAAGGACGTCTAACTTGTTTTTGCAGGGCATGTTGTGATGTGATATGTGATATGTCTCCAACGTATCTATAATTTATGAAGTATTCATGCTATTATATTATCAACCTTGGATGTTTTATATGCATTTTTATGCTATTTTATATGGTTTTTGGGACTAACCTATTAACCTAGAGCCCAGTGCCAATTTCTGTTTCTTTCATTCTTTTTGAGTTTTACAGAAAAGGAATATCAAACGGAGTCCAATTGACATGCCAATTTTTGATGATTTTTATGGACCAAAAGAAGACCCTAGAGTAAAAGAGTTGGGCCAGAAGAGTCCCGGGGCATCCACGAAGGTGGGGGTGCCCCCTAGGCGCGTGGGCCTGCCTCGTGGACGACTCAGGCACCTCCTTGACGTGAGACCGATGCCAAAAATTCCTATAAATACAGAAACCTCCGAAAATTAACCTAGATCGGGAGTTCCGCCGCCAGAAGCCTCCGTAGCCACCGAAAACCAATCTCGGCCCTCTCTGGCACCCTGCCGAAGGGGGCCATCATCACTGGAGGGCACGAAGGAGGATCTCGGAAGGGCCATCATCACCATGAAGGCCAAGGATCAGAGGAAGAACCTCTCCCCATCTAGGGGGGAGGCCATGGAGGAGGAAGCACAAGGGGGAGAACCTCTCCTCCTCTCTATTGGTGGCACTGGAGTGCCATCAAGAGAGGAATCATCGCCGCGGTGATCGTCTTCATCAACATCACCATCCTCATATCTTTTATGTACGCGGTCCACTCTCTCGCATCCCACGGTAATCCCTACTTGAACATGGTGCTTTATGCCACATATTATGATCCAATGATGTGTTGCCATCCTATGATGTTTTGAGTAGATATCCTTTCTCTTTGGGTTGATTGATGATCTAGAATGGTATGAGTTATATGTTTTACTTTGGTGTTGTCCTATGGTGCCCTCCGTGTCGCGCATGCGTGAGGGATCCCCGCTGTAGGGTGTTGCAATACGTTCATGATTCACTTATAGTGGGTTGGTGAGTGACTGAAACACAAACCCGAGTAAGGGGGTTGTTGCGTATGGGAATAAAGAGGACTTGATGCTTTAATGCTATGGTTGGGCTTTACCTTAATGATCTTTAGTAGTTGTGGATGCTTGCTAGAGGTCCAATCATAAGTGCATATGATCCAAGTAGAGAAAGTATGCTAGCTTATGCCTCTCCCTCATATGAAACTGCAATAGTGATTACCGGTCTTGTTAACGATTGCCTAGGACAATTCCACACACCGATCCATCCTTATTCCACACTCGCTATTTATAATATTTAGTAATATATTCTAACTTCATGATAACAACACCTACTTTTATCTTTTAGCTCTCCGATATCATACAAAGTTATCCTCTTCATACCCACAACCTAGTTTTATTTCTCATTGCTAGTTGGAAGCAAACGTTTGGTGTACGTAGAGTCGTATCAGTGGCAGATAGGGCTTCAGAGAATATTGATCTTACCTTTAGCTCCTTGTGGATTCGACACTCCATACTTATCGCTTCCACCATTGGGAATTGCTACGATGATTCCCTGCACTTGGGGATTATCAAGCTCTTTTCTGGCGTTGTTGCTGGGGAGCAATAGCGTCGGGTTGATATTCTCGTGTGTGTGCTACCTCTTGAGCACTGCGTTGGATTTCCCCGAAGAGGAAGGGATGATGCAGCAAAGTAGTGTAAGTATTTCCCTCATTTTTTGAGAACCAAGGTATCAATCCAGTAGGAGGCTACGCTCGAGTCCCTCGTACCTACACAAAAACAATAGCTTAACGCAACCAACGCGCTTAGGGGTTGTCAATCCCTTCACGGTCACTTATGAAAGTGAGATCTGATAGAGATGATAAATAATATTTTTTGGTATTTTTGGTATAGAGATGCAAAGTAAATAAAGTAAAAGCAAAGTAAAAACAAAGCAATAGTAAAGTGATGGAGATTGATATGATGAGAAAGAGACCCGGGGGCCATAGGTTTCACTAGTGGCTTCTCTCAAGAGCATAAGTATTCTACGGTGGGTGAACAAATTACTGTTGAGCAATTGATAGAATTGAGCATAGTTATGAGAATATCTAGGTATGATCATGTATATAGGTATCACGTCTGAGACAAGTAGACCGAAACGATTCTGCATCTACTACTATTACTCCACTCATCGACCGCTATCCAACATGCATCTAGAGTATTAAGTTAAAAACAGAGTATCGCCTTAAGCAAGATGACATGATGTAGAGGGATAGTTTCATGCAATATGATAAGAACCCCATCTTGTTATCCTCGATGGCAACAATACAATACGTGCCTTGCTGCCCCTTCTGTCACTTGGAAAGGACACCGCAAGATTGAACCCAAAGCTAAGCACTTCTCCCATGCCAAGAACAACCAATCTACACTAGTGCAGAACCGGGCAATAGCACCGGTTCGTAAGGCCCTTTAGTGCCGGTTTGGTAACCGGCGCTAAAATGTAGGCACTAAAGGCCCCCCTTTAGTACCGGTTCAGCACGAACCGGTGCTAAAGGGCAACCACGTGGCACGAGCCAGCTTCGGGGGCAGGGAGCCCTTTAGTACCAGTTGATGTCACCAACCGGTATTAAAATGTTGGGGGGTTTTGGGTTTATGATTTATTTTTCATTTCATTTTGTGTTTTCCATTTAATTATTTTTTGTTTGGTGGTATTTTACGATACTACATATTGTACACGTTATGCATATATATAAATAGAATTTCTAGTAGAACCGATCATAATATATATATATATATATATATATATATCATCGAATGTCTCACAACCACCATTAATTAATTCACACACACACACACACACACACACACACATATATATATATATATACAATTTCTCCTAATTTGTGCCTTCGGAGCCAGTGGCATTAGCCTAGCTAATTGGTGCCTTCGGAGCACGATAACAATTGGAAGTGGTTCATGGGGATGGTAGTGGGTAATAGTATTCTCCTTTGGGATCTATGACCTGGTCGAGCAAAAATCCCGCTATTTCCTCTTGAATTGCTTCTATGCGGTCCTGTGCTAGGAGCTTGTCCCGCACCTCTTTGAACTGTTAAGAAGGAGATCAATATGCATGTGTATTAGTTGTGTGACTAGATATCGATAATGGTGTAAAAATTGTGAATAGTGTTCTGACAATCGATATCGTACCCACTCCTATGTTTGAGATTTGCTCCTTTCGGACGCCATCATGCGAATGTTCTCGCAAACGTAGTATGCACATACATCATTCCCCGGCGCCTGCTTCAGGGCCTTTACGAGAATGAATTTGATCAGATAATAATTAATCAAGCATGATAATTAAAGAGATGGAAGCTAGCTAGTAGTACTTAATTACTTACCTTGGGTCGATACCATTTCAGACTTTGTTTCCATGGGCATGGAGTGACCCTGATGAACTTTGCCCAAGCCCTGCCCGCCGACAAAGAAAATGAATAAATGGGTTATTAAATAGTTGTTATCAGGAAATGCCGAACTAATTAAATAGGCTGAGATATAGTTAATAATGATTGAAATTACCTGTTGACTATCCCCTTCACGATGGTGTAGTCACTTTCTTTCTTAAGTAGCGAGTCTAGTACTTCAACTACTCCTTCATCAACTTTAATGATTAACAAGATCCAGTGAAATCTGCATGCACACATGTTTGCATGTCTTAATTAAGCGGGCATATGTAAGAAAAAACATGTAGCTATAGCTAGTAGGGAAAAACAGAATTTGTAGTACAAGACAGTGTAACTCACTGGAAGTTGTAAGGAAGTACTATATCTTCATTGTATTTGAGTTCCTTGAAGAACTGTAGCATGCTTTCCTCTACCCATTTTGCGTGATATGGATCTATTTTCCATGTGTATTCATTAATGGTATTTGGGTCAACGAACCCAATGCCATAGCGTCCACCTTTTTTCATTTCATAAATCTTCATCCTGCATAATACCACAGAAAAGAATATAGTGAGGATAATTATAGGTAATGATTGATCAAAATGATCAGCTAGCTTGAGACTTAAATTACATAAAGAAATCACTTACAGACAATAGCAACTGATGATAGATTTGACGAGTGCGTCTTTATTGTATAGCTGAAAAAGTTCTGAATACTCAATGGTCATAGCTTTCTTATGGTAGTAATGCTCCTCGTTGACATTCACCATGAGGGACTCTCGATTGGAAATCTTGGTAATGTCCATGTACCATTGATGCAATTCATACATTCTCGTTGGGAGCTTATTGACCTCCTCTGGCTCGACCAAAGGTTGGCCCCGGGCATATTTCCGTTTTATTTCCTCCTCTCTAGTCGGAGACATGGGCTCGATATCGAGGAGTTGTCCAACAGTGATCCCGATCGATTCAGCCTGCGCAATATGCTCCTCGGTTATTACCACATCTCCCACCCCGGGAACGTTAACGGTTTTCCCACAATAATATTGGGCGCGCCTACTCTCATGTGTTGTTGGCACAAAAAGCGGGGGATTGATTCCGCCGCCTGTTCTCCCAGCCGGGGAACGGTTTTACCGCTCCTTTTGCCAGCTGATTTGCTCGAGCTCGAGCTCGCCTCTTTCTGTAGACGTGCTCGATTTAACTTCCTGAGATGGCGCTCATAGTCTGTGTCAACAGGCTTGGGAGCGGGTGGTCTAGCCATACGAATGAAGTGGTCAATCTTTTCCACAGGCACTTTCTCCCTTGGCGGCGGTGGTGGTTTCGGTGCAAAATGGGCTTCCACCTCGGCCTTCGATATGGCTACGTTTTCCTCCTCGGACTTGTCATAAGGCCTCTAAGGAAGAGGCACGAGGCTTGGACCATATTGAAATCGCTTGCCTCCGCCTGTACCTGCAGTACTACCTCGACTTGTACCGCTACGCACCATAGCTGAGGCGGCTCTCTTCCGTGATTGCTGATGCGGCGAAGACGGCTGACGTGGCTGAGTTGGAGGAGGAGGAGTGGCCTGAAGCTGTGCCAGACTTGGAGGAGGAGTGGCCTGAAGCTGTGCTGGACTTGGAGGAGGAGTGGCCTGACGGTTTGCCGGACTTGGAGGAGGAGTGGCCTGAAGCTGTGCCGGACTTGGAGGAGGAGTGGCCTGATGCGTTGGTGGACTTGGAGGAGCGGGAGTCTGCTGACTCGGTGGCGGACTGCGACGAGGAGTCGGATGACGTGGTGTCGGTGGCCTTTGAAAGATGATACAATCCTTTCTCCATAGGATGATACGATGGTTGGCCTCTCCTAGTGTGTCCTCATCGTCACCTCCAGGAATGTCAAGCTCTAGCCCCGAATATTGGTCCACCACCTCATCAACCAAGACACGAGCATACCCCGCTGGAATGGGGTTGCAATGGAAGGTTGCCTCGGGAGGATTTGTAAAAGAAAGGGCGTCCGCCACCTTCATGGATATGTTCTTCATTTTGAAGTGTAGCTCGCAGTTAGTGTTCTCCATGATGTCATCCACTGGGTAGCTATCCAGCAATGCGTCGCCCGGGGTGGAACCCACGCTGCTTCTCGGCATGGATGGGACGGTGCTATCCATTGGTGGATCATCCGCTAGCTGCTGAGACCCCCTTTGCTGGCTAAGTGAGTCGATCTGCTCCTGCTGCCGCTGGAATTTGATTGCCAAGTCCGCGTGCGCTGATTCTAGGCCTTGAAGGCGTTCATAGTCTTGCTTCCTCTTCTCCTCCTCCATCTTCCTCTTCTTCTCCTCCGCAATCTTCTTTCTCGCATGGGTTCTGTAGTCGGCGTTCCAGTCCGAAAACCCCTCATACTAGGGAATAGCGCCCATGCCTCGTGTTCTTTTCGGGTGTTCAGGATTTCCCAGGGCATGCGTAAGTTCGTCGTTCTCTCTGTTGGGCTCGAACAACCCGGATCGAGCCTCTTCTATTGCAACAAGTAGCTTATCTTCGGCTCCGTCCAGACATGCCTTCTTTGAAACTTTGCCTGTCTTTGGGTCCAACTCCCCCCCATGCGCATAGAACCAAGTCATGCACCTGGGGGGCCAGCTCAATGTTTCTGGAGTGACACCTGCATCCAACATCTCTTTCTCAGACTTATCCCACTTAGGCATTCCCACCGCATAGCCACCTGGCCCCAGCTTATGGAACTTATCCTTTTTTGCGGCATTGGCCTTGTTTATTCTCGACCGTTCCTTAGATAATTCCGAATCCTTGAATTTCACGAAATCGTCCCAATGAGCACTTTGGTTCTCTAGTGTTGCCTCGAATACTGGAGTCTTCCTTCCTCCGTTGACGTACTTGGCCCATTCACGAATCTTGTGGTTCTTGAATGCAACCGCCATCTTCCTAAGAGCAGCGTCCTTGACTTTCTCCACATCTGCATCTGTGAAATGATCTGGTAGGGTGAAATGTTCCATGAGCGCTTCCCAAAGCAAATGTTTTTGTCTGTCGTCGACAAAAGTAACTCCTGGACGTGGCTTTGCTGGCTCTCTCCATTCTTGAAGGGAGATCGGGAGTTGGTCCTTCACAAGAACTCCGCACTGACGAACGAACTTGTCCGCAATCTTCTTAGGCGCGAATGGTTCACCGTTAGGTCTGATTGCCTCGATATTGTACTTTACGCCCTCCTTCAACTTTTTGTTCGGGCCTCGTTTTGTCCTGTTGCCTTAAGATTTGCTCGATCCGGATGGCTGAAAGAAGAAAGATCGATTCGTTAATATATCTTCAAGTCATTTAAAACATGTGATGGTCACCAGATGCCTGCTTATATAAATATATATACCTCGCCGGTCCTTGTTGTTTCAAGATCAACATTTTCTTCGTCATGTTCATAGTTCATGACTTCATCAATTCGGTCGTCGCGATCGAATATCATATCACCCTCCCTGGTGTTGTTTAGATATTCGGAGCCGTCATAATCTTCTTCATTCTGATCATCATCTGGCCCACGAGGATTGCGTATGATATTGAACAGGGCCTCTTCTCCCTCTCTGTCGGTATTGTCTGCCATAGGTTTTGTTTAACTAATCCAAAAGAAATATATTCAAATTACAATGCATGGATGCAATCAATTAATAAGGAAAAACTGAATAAATCATAGTACATAATAAGCATCATCGAATATAATCTCGAATACATCGTCTCGAATAATAGATATAATCTCGAATACATCGTCTCGAATAATAGATATAATCTCGAATACATTGTCTTGAATAATAGATATCTTCAAGTCATTTAAATCATGCGACACGGGCGGTGGACACCCAAAGAGAAGGAACCCTCACAGGATCATAGCTGAAGTGAGATCCCTGAAGAAACTGTCAGGTATTGGAGAACCTGCCACCCTCTAATGCAACCATGTAGTGATGGACGTGCTCGTCCTCCTCCCTGACACGGCGACATACCACCTCCGGCGGGGCCGGCTCCCTCTGCACCAAAACTGGCCCACGCGAACGCCACCAAACGAGATCAGGGTCGACGACCGGGGCCGGGTTCCTCATCAAGCGGCGCACCCCTCCAGACAGCACCTCCCAATGCCAGCTCGGCGGAGCCCAGTCCCGGACATGGGTCGACGGCAAGGATGCGGGCCGGGCATCGTCGAGAACAAATACTAGCTATATGCCCGCAAAAAGTAACATTTTTTAATGATTGGATTTTGATAACTAAAATTTCTAAAATTTCTATATAACAAACATTCCTATAACATTTCTAACAATGCTATATAACTAACATTTCTATAACATTTCTTATATTTCTATAACTTTTTTCTAACTATTTCTATAACTAAAAAACAGAAAAATTCCTAACAATTCTAAATTTTCTATAACATTTCTGACAATGCTATATAACTAACTATTTCTATAACTAAAAAAAGAAAAATTTCTAACTTTTTTATAACTATTTCTATAACTAAAAAACAGAAAAATTCCTAACAATTCTAACTTTTCTATAACATTTCTAACAATGCTATATAACTAACTATTTCTATAACTAAAAAAGAAAAATTTCTAACATTTTTATAACAATTTCTATAACTAAAAAACTAAAAAAATGTATGTGTGTGTGTGCTCACTGGCGAGGCGAGAGGCGACGGGGGACGGCGACGGGCGCAACGACGACGGGGATGGCGACGACGGGGACAGGCCGGGGCGGCGACGACGGGGACGGGCCGGGGCAGCGACGACGGGGACGGGGCGGCGATGACGGGGACGGGGACGATGCGGGACGGGCCGGGACGGCGCGGCGGTGACGACGCTGACGACAGGGCGGCGACGAGGGATATGGAGACGGGGGCGGCGGGCGACGGGGCAGAGGAGAAGAAGCAGATGAGAAACTGAAATTTTTGAAGTGTTTAGTTATATAGGATGGACCTTTAGTACCGGTTGAAGCCACCAACCGGTACTAAAGGCCTGTATTGGCCAGGCCAAGCGGCGGGAAACGCACACCCTTTAGTACCGGGTGGTGGCTCCAACCGGTACTAAAGGGGGGCCTTTAGTACCGGTTGGAGCCACCACCCGATACTAAAGGGGGTGCGTTGGCAAGGTGCTGTGCGGCAAGTTTAGTCCCACCTCGCTAGCCGAGGGGCGTCCGCATTGTTTTATAAACCCCCGTGCGGTAGCTCTCTCTCGCTCCTCTCCAAAGCAGGCCTACTGGGCCTACATGTTTTGTGCTGCCCTGTGGGCCTACTGGGCCTTTGCGGGCCTACATCCTGGCCCAACAACAGGTTGGGTTTCTAGTCGTATGCAGGCCGCTCTGGCCCAGTAGGCGGGCTCTTTTTAATTTTTTTTGCTTTATTTATTTTTTAGTTGTTTTTTATGTATTTAGAGTGTCTTTATGAATATTTTTTGCTTTAGGTACAAAAATTTACAAACTTTCTATTAGTGCCCGTAGTTTTCAAATTTGAATAGTTTAAATTTTTAATTATTTGAAATTAGTGTGAATCACTAGTTTGTGAATAACTTAACTTTAAAAATCAGTAAGGCATTAAAGAATTTGTTTGCACATAAAATTTCTTCGCGTTTCAAATGTCAAAACACATAACTACCCTAACTATTACAGAGATTCCCTCCTGGGTGTGAAACACAGAAGAAAGTGATGATAGTGAAGCCGATCACATCCCAGATCTTTGGGTGTGAAACTTTTTCTTCGCGTGTGTCCCTTTGCGCCGTAACCATGGAAAATCTTCATCATTTAATGGGATGCTCGGGTCAATATTCACTGTGAATGGATCAATTTCATCAAACTTTTCATAATCTTGTGACATGTCTGTCTTGTCATCCACTCCCACGATGTTTCTCTTCCCAGAAAGAACTATGTGCCGCTTTGGCTCATCGTACGATGCATTCGCTTCCTTATATTTTCTTTTTCTTGGCTTGGTAGACATGTCCTTCACATAGAAAACCTATGCCACATCATTGGCTAGGACGAATGGTTCGTCTGCATACGCAAGATTGTTGAGATCCACTATTGTCATTCCGTACTGCGGGTCTTCCGTTACCCCGCCTCGTGTCATATTGACCCATTTGCACCGAAACAAAGGGACCTTCAAACCACGTCGATAGTCAAGTTCCCATATGTCCTGTATATAACCATAATATGTTTCCTTTCCTGTCTTGGTTTCTGCATCAAAGCAGACACCACTGTTTTGGTTGGTGCTCTTCTTATCTTGGGCGATCGTGTAAAATGTATTACCATTTATCTCGTACCCTTTGAAAGTCATTATATTCGAAGATGGTAACTGGGATAGCAAGTACAGGTCATCTTCAATAGAGGTGTCATGCATGGTATGTGTCTGCAACCAGCTGGCGAAACTCCTGGTTTGTTCACTTGTAATCCAGTCATCAGACCGCTCCGGGTGTTTGGAGCGTAGCAAATTCTTGTGTTCATCCATATACGGAGCCACCAAGGCGAGATTCTGTAGAACTGTGTAGTGTGCTTCAGTGAGAGAATGTCCGTCCATACATATTATTTGTTCCCCTCCTAGCATGCCTTTTCCATCTAGTCTGCCCTTATGCCGCGATTCAGGAACACCAATCGGCTTAAGGTCAGGAATAAAGTCAATACAAAACTCAATGACCTCCTCATTTTCATGGCCCTTGGAGATGCTTCCTTCTGTCCTAGCACGGTTATGAACATATTTCTTTAAGACTCCCATGAACCTCTCAAAGGGGAACATATTGTGTAGAAATACAGGACCCAAAACGTTAATCGCTTCGCATAGGTGAACTAGGACGTGCGTCATGATGTTGAAGAAGGATGGTGGGAACACCAAGTCGAAACTGACAAGACATTGCACCAAATCATTCTCTAACATTTGGTATGATTTCTGGATCGATTACCTTCTGAGAGATTGCATTGAGAAATGCACATAGCTTCACAATGGCTAATCGAACGTTTTCCAGTAGAAGCCCCCTCAATGCAACCGGAAGCAGTTGCGTCATAATCACGTGGCAGTCATGAGACTTTATGTTCTGGAACTTTTTCTCTGCCATGTTTATTATTCCCTTTATATTCGACGAGAAGCCAGACGGTACCTTAATACTAAGCAGGCATTCAAAGAAGATTTCCTTCTCTTCTTTGGTAAGAGCATAGCTTGCATGACCCTGATGTATGCCGTCTTTTCCGTGCATACGTTGCTAGTCCTCCCGTGCCTCAGGTGTATCTTCTGTCTTCCCATACACGCCCAAGAAGCCAAGCAGGGTCACACAAAGATTCTTCGTCACGTGCATCACGTCGATTGTGGAGCGGACCTCTAGGTCTTTCCAATAGGGCAGGTCCCAAAATATAGATTTCTTCTTCCACATGGGTGCGCGTCCGTCAGCGTCATTCTGAACAGGTTGTCCACCAGGACCCTTTCCAAAGACCACCTTCAAATCCTTGACCATATCATGTACATCAGCACCTGTACGGTGGCGAGGCTTCGTCCGGTGATCCGCCTCACCTTTGAAATGCTTGCCTTTTTTTCTTACGGGATGCCTGCTCGGAAGAAATCGACGATGTCCCAGGTACACATTCTTCTTACAATTAGCCAAATATATACTGTCGGTATCATCCAAACAGTGCGTGCATGCGTGGTATCCCTTGTTTGTCTGTCCTGAAAGGTTACTGAGAGCAGGCCAATCATTGATGGTCACGAACAGCAATGCCTTTAGGTCAAATTCTTCCCCCATGTGCTCATCCCACGCACGTACACCTGTTCCATTCCATAGTTGTAAGAGTTCTTCAACTAATGGCCTTAGGTACACATCAATGTCGTTGCCGGGTTGCTTAGGGCCTTGGATGAGCACTGGCATCATAATGAACTTCCGCTTCATGCACAACCAAGGAGGAAGGTTATACAAACATAGAGTTACAGGCCAGGTGCTATGGTTGCTCCTCTGCTCCCCAAAAGGATTAATGCCATCTGCTCTTAGACCAAACCATACGTTCCTTGCGTCATCTGCAAACTCCTTCTCGTACTTTCTTTCGATTTTTCTCCACTGCGACCCATCAGCGGGTACTCTCAACTTTCCGTCTTTCTTACGGTCTTCTTTGTGCCATCGCATTGCCTTGGCATGCTCTTTGTTTTGGAACAAATGTTTCAACCGTGGTATTATAGGAGCATACCACATCACCTTGGCAGGAATCTTCTTCCTGGGGCGCTCGCCCTTGACATCACCAGGGTCATCGCGGCTGATCTTATAGTGCAATGCACCGCATACCGGGCAAGCGTTCAAATCCTCGTACTCACCGCGGTAGAGGATGCAATCATTAGGGCATGCATGTATCTTCTGCACCTCTAACCCTAGAGGGCAGACAACCTTCTTTGCTTGGTATGTACTCTCGGGCAATTCGTTGTCCTTTGGAAGCATATCCTTTATCATTACTAGCAACTTTCCAAATCCTTTGTCAGATACACCATTCTCTGCCTTCCATTGCAGCAATTCCAGTGTGGTGCCCAGCTTTTTCTTGTCACCTACGGGTACAACAATTTTTTGTGATCCTCTAACATGCGCTGCAACTTCTTCTTCTCCAAATCACCTGCGCAGTTTCTCTTTGCATCGGCAATGGCCCGACCTAGATCATCAACGGGCTCATCCGATGCCTCTTCTTCAGCTTCTCCCCGCATTGCCGGCTTAGCTTCTTCCCGCATTACCGGCTCAGCTTCTTCCCTCATTGTTGTATCATCGTATTCAGGGAACCCATGGCCAGGATAACTGTCGTCGTCCTCTTCTTCTTCATTGTATTCCATCATAACATCTCTTTGTCCATGCTTGGTCAAAACATTATAGTGGTGCATGAAACCAGACTCAAACAGGTGGACGTGAATGGTTCTTGACGTAGAGTAATTGCGACCATTCTTACAGCCAGCACATGGACAATGCATAAAACCATCCGCTCGCTTGTTTGCCTCAGCCGCAAGCAGAAAAGTACGCATGCCATTAATGAACTCAGGAGAGCATCGGTCATCGTACATCCATTGCCGGCTCATCTTCAATACACAGCACCGAAAACATCAAATTAATACAATACATAAGGTTCATACATAAAGATCATACAACACTTAAATGCAACAAACAAATAACTCTCTAGCTAAAGAATTTGAATGCAACAACAAATGCTATCAAGATCACAACTAAGGTAACAATTGATCCAATAGCATAATGATACCAAGCCTCACTATGAATGGCATATTTTCTAATCTTTCTAATCTTCAAGCGCATTTTCTCCATCTTAATCTTGTGATCATCGACGACATCGGCAACATGCAACTCCAATTCCATCTTCTCCCCCCTCAATTCTTTTCAATTTTTCCTTCAAATCCTCGTTTTCTCTTTCAACTAAATTTAACCTCTTGACAATAGGGTCGGTTGGAATTTCGGGTTCAACTACCTCCTACATACAAATATCTATGTCAACTTGATGGGCATAATTTGTCATAAACACGAAATGCAATGAATAGTTTTAAAAGAGAATATACCACATCCGAATCATAACCCGGACGAGGGCCGACGGGGACGGATATCAAAACCATGGCACTATGCATAACAAACAACGTATGGGTAAGATAATTATACGAGTAACTATATATCCAAATCACACAAACATCATTTTTTATATAAAACTTCACGAACAAGAGGCTCACCACAAGGTGGTGCCGGCGACGGGATGTTGCGAGCGATCGACGGTGGTTACGACGGAGATTTAGAAGGTACTAAGTAAACCAGACCTACATATGCAAAATTAAGTGTTATTTTTGACCTCAAATTGCATATAAATCAAATACTAGCACATATATATATAGTTCCTCCCAAATTACTAAACTCAAAAATCTTTGTGATCATTTGAATGGATGGGGGCCTTCAAATCTTGGGCAAAATGTGTGATGAGCTTGAGAGGAAGAGGGAAAAGAACGAATAGGAGAGGGGAAAGGGGAAGAACAGAGCGAGCTCGGGTGGACGAAGGGTCTATGTAGGACGACCTTTAGTACCGGTTCGTGATACGACCCGGCACTAAAGGTGTTGGAGGGGCCCCGGACTGACAACATCCTGCCACCACTCACTTTAGTACCGGTTCGTGGCATGAACCGGTGCTAAAGGTTCGTCACGAACCGGTACTAATGAGAGCGGCCCGGCTAGCCGTTGGAACCGGCACTAATGTACACATTAGTGCCGGCTCAAATTCAAACCGGCAATAATATGCTTCACGTTTGACCCTTTTTCTACTAGTGCTAGTAGGCCAAACCAAACTGATAATTCAAAGAGACTTGCAAAGATAACCAATCATACATAAAAGAATTCATAGAAGATTCAAATATTATTCATAGATAGACTTGATCATAAACGCACAATTCATCGGTCTCAACAAACACACCGCAAAATAAAAAAGAAGATTACATCAAATAGATCTCCACGAGAGAGGAGGAGAACATTGTATTGAGATCCAAAAAGAGAGAAGAAGCCATCTAGATACTAGCTATGGACCCGTAGGTCTGAAGTAAACTACTCACACTTCATCGGAGGGGCTTGGATGATGATGTAGAAGCCCTCCGTGATCGATGCCCCCTCCGGCGGAGCTCCGAAACAGGCCCCAAGATGGGATGTCGTGAATACAGAAAGTTGCGGCGGTGGAGTTAGGTTTTTGGCTCCATCCCCGATCGTTTGGGGGTACGTGGATATATATAGGAGAAAGAAGTACGTTGGTGGAGCTTCGAGGGGCCCACGAGGCAGGGGGCGCGCCCTAGGGGGGGCCTACCCTCGTGAGCACCTCGTGGCTTTCTTAACGGATGGTCCAAGTCTCCTGGATCTTATCTGATGAGAAAATCATGTTTCCGAAGGTTTCATTCCATTTGGACTCCGTTTGATATTCCTTTTCTTCGAAACCCTAAAACAGGCAAAAAACAACAATTCTAGGCTGGGCCTCCGGTTAATAGGTTACTCCCAAAAATAATAGAAAAGTGGAAAATAAAGCCCAATAATGTCTAAAACAGTAGATAATATAGCATGGAGCAATCAAAAATTATAGATACGTTGGAGACGTATCAGTGTGCTTGTTTGCTTTCTTCACTAAGTAGATCTTGTTTTTCCTTTTTGTTTCTGTTTCTGTTTCACTAAGTGTGCCAGTCGCCCCAAAGTTCAATCCATGGTCCTCCTGTCCGATCACCTTCGATCACCGGGACCACCCCACTAGTATCCGTCACGGCGGATTCGCCGCACTGGTCCTAGACCCAATCATCGACGGATTTCACCTCACTCAAGTCCTTATGGACGGTGGCGGCAGCCTGAACCTGCTTTATCAGGACATAGTGTGCAAAATGGGTATAGACCCCTCAAGGATCAAACCCACAAAAATGACCTTCAAAGGCGTCATACCAGGTGTAGAGGCCCATTGCACAGGCTCAGTCACATTGGAAGTGGTCTTCGGATCTCCGGATAACTTCTAAAGCGAGGAGTTAATCTTCGATATAGTCCCATTCCGCAGTGTCTATCATGCACTGCTCGGGCAAACCGCATTCACGAGATTCAACGCAGTACCACACTATGCATATCTCAAGCTCAAGATGCCGGGACCTCGGGGGGTCATCACAGTCAATGGAAACACAGAGCGCTCTCTCCGTACGGAGGAGCACACTGCGGCCCTTGCAGCAGAAGCACAAAGCAGCCTCTTAAGGCACTCCACCAGTTCGGCGATTCAAGACCCGGACAGTTTCAAGCAAGCTTGGAGTAATCGGCAACAAGACTGCCTGGCACGTTCCGAGCTCACATAGCAATGCAGTCCCCACCCCTGTACCAGCCAAACGGTGAAATCCAGGTCCGACCTCGGCCATGTGGTTCGGGTCAGTCTTGGTATACCGCGTCTTCACCATGGCCCAGGCTTCCTTGGCACCTTGACGGCAGGCCGATATCTTCCATAATCGGAAGCGTCGCCGTGCTCCCTTGAGCTTCTCCGCAAGCTCTCCAATGCCTTCTGGCAGGGAAACGGCTGGCCACAAGGCCTGGGCAACACCTTGCTTCACCTGCCGAACTTGTTCGTGCAGTTGTGAGAGCTCCGATAGAAGATCACCCGCAGACCCGGGCATCTCCTCCGCGGGATGACCCATCAGCATAGCTGCAGAGATAACTCTATTAGCCGGCTTCTCCGCCGACCCCTTTTTTAAGGGTTCGTTCAAGCACTTACTGAAAATGCCGCGTTGAAGCCGCTTATTCTCCTTCTCGGAGTCCACAAGCTGGGCTCGAACATCTTTCAGTTCCATGCTCAGCTTGGTATTGGCGTCTTGGAGATTTTTTTCTCCCGCCTGACCTCAGTCAGCACGCTTCGCCAGCCTTTAGCTGTCGTACGGCATGCTGGTCCTCCGGATTGTCTCCAGATTCATCTGCAATATCTATTGTTAGATCTGCAGCCACGCCGCACGCTATATGGTTCCTGTCATTCTTTGAAAGAAATGTTACCAGCTGGGGACTTTTTAGGTTCCTTCAATGCGGCAACAACGGCCCGAAGCTGGGTCTTGCATTCCTCCAGCTCCTGTGACAGTCGAGTATTCTTCTCTGTAAGAACCTGCATAATAAGATGATCCTTAAATCAGTTCTGCTAATTGTTTCAAGTCTCAGGGGCTACTGATACATATAATCGTCAGATTTTCTTACCCGTACATCCTTTACATACTGGTCCATGGCTCTGGCTAGACAATTTTGAGCAGCACGGAGGTACGCCTCTCTAGAATAGAAGGCATCAAATGCATCTGGTGAGAAGCAAGCGTCGTGGAGTATGGCCCGATGCCGCCTATGATTCATGGCGCTGTCCACTTCTGAATTTGTAGCGGATAGCCTATCCACATCCTCTGTAGGGGGAGTATACGGTGTCCGCCCCGTGTCGGCTTCCGCCTCTATGTCAGGTCCTGGAGCCCGACTGGTGGAAGCGTGATCCGCAGCCTCACCGGACATATTCTGGCGAGCATTTCTTCTGTTAAAGAAACATGGACGTCATTTCATTTCAAGAAATACGACTACCACGGAGCGGGGTTTCTGTCATACCTCTGCGCCGGCGTCTCCGTCCTGACCGCCTTCGTTTTTGGCCGGCCCGGCCTCTGTGCCTCTTGTTGGCGAGTTGTTGCGGGTTCGGCATGGCGTCCCGAATGCCTTCCCTGTAAAACACCATATGTTTATGGTAGGTGAAGTGTCTAAAAGGGGATCCTAGTTTTTGGAGTTGGGATTTTTGGTTTTTCTTACGTGTGATGCAGGAAGCAGTCCGGGATAGTCGGCCGTAATGGCCACCATGGTGTCATCACAGCTTAATTGATGGAACTGCCGGTCTATCAGCTCCACGAATATGTCCGGATCTTCTTCGAGTCCGGGACCGAGGGCCCGGTCAGGGTCCTCTGGTTGTGGAAATGGGCTGCTGACCTCCCTTATGGCTTTTCGCAGTTCCTGCCGCAAAATGGCAAGGTGAGTACCTACGACAAAGAATGCGGGAAGAATGGGAGTAAGGAGATATAACTCACCCAGCTTGGAGGGTTGTACATGGAGAATCCATCCCGTGGCTTGATGCGGATGAACTCCTCTTCCCCTCCCTTGAACTATTCGTACATAATTTTTGCTAAAGCGGCAGCGTTGTCCGGACCCTTACGCCCGCAACGGGTGGCGTCATCTTCCCCGTTAAAACACCACAAGGGGTGCCCTCGATATTGAAGTGGTTGCACTCCCCGCATTATGCATATTGACATAACCTCGATTACTGTCAATCCTGATTGAGCCAGCGCTTTAATTCGGTTCATCAGGTAAAGGACTTCTCCGTTGTCTTCCTCCTGGGGGCTCCGTGAGCGCCAACTTTGGTGTTTCTTCAGAGGAGCATTGCTGAACTCAGGAAGACCCCGCCGAACAGGGTCCAGAAGGGGGACGTCCTCCATATAAAACCATTCCGAAGGCCAGCCTTCGGACGTCTTCTTCGGAGTACCGGACAGGTATCTGTTTTCGGTGATGCTCCATATTTCGGCTCCGCCCACTTGATAAATTGACCCCTTCTGTGTGCGAGGGACGAGGCAAAATAACCTTTTCCACAGCTCGAAATGAGCCTCGCAGCCGAGGAATAACTCGTAGAGGGCAACATAGCCGGCGATGTGTAAAACGGAAGCAGGGGTGAAATTATGCAGTTGGAGGCCGTAAAACTCCAGGAGTCCGCGGAGGAACGGATGAATCGGAAATCTGAGTGCCCTCAATAAATAAGGAACAAGGCCTACCCGCTCCCCCGTAGAGGGGCTGGGGAAGCTCTCCGCTTCCTCCCCGCCATTGTAGGTGGCGAGCCCGGCTCGGACGGGCACCATATACGCTGGAGGGAGAAATCCCTTAGTCTGCAGTTCGACTAAACGACTGTGTGGGACTAAACACCTCTCCCAATCACCGGGCTTAGGGCTACGGGGGCGGGAGGAGGAGCTGCGAAGGTCGGCCATGCTGGAGTGGATCTTTCCGAAGCGTGCTCCGATGGATTCTCGCTGGGGGAGGATGGTATGGATTGGATGTAAGAATCCCCATCCCTTTAATAGACAATTTATTTATCTGGCTAGGGGGGCGAATGTAAAAATTCCCTGGTGCCTCGCATTCATTCGACGCATGGAAGATAGCCCTTATTGGGCGCAGAAGCCAAGAGGTTCAACATTTATGGGACCGGACACTGCTTAACAAACGTTCGAAATTTGGAGAAGAACCCGCCTTGCAATGCCGAAGACAACACTGCGCGCCGGACTCATCGTCATTGAAGCCTGGTTCGGGGGCTACTGAGGGAGTCCTGGATTAGGGGGTCTCCGGACAGCCAGACTATATCCTTTGGCTGGACTGTTGGACTATGAAGATATGAGATTGAAGACTTCGTACTATGTCCGGATGGGACTCTACTTGGCGTGGAAGGCAAGCTAGGCAATACGGATATGTATATCTCCTCCTTTGTAACTGACCTTGTGTAACCCTAGCCCCCTCCGGTGTCTATATAAACTGGTGGGGTTTAGTCCGTAGGACAACATAATATCATACCATAGGCTAGCTTCTAGAGTTTAGCCTCTCCGATCTCGTGGTAGATCAACTCTTGTACTACTCATATTATCAAGAATAATCAAGCATGACGTAGGGTTTTACCTCCTTCAAGAGGGCCCGAACCTGGGTAAAACATCGTGCCCCCTGCCTCTTGTTACCATCCGCCTTAGACGCATAGTTCGGGACCACCTACCCGAGATCCGCCGGTTTTGACACCGACAGCCACCGTTCATAATTCTTTCATACTTGTCACTCATGAGTCATTGCATATCATGGTACACCTCCGGACGCATTCATATAGAGTCATATTTTGTTCTAAGAATCGAGTTGTAATTCTTGAGTTGTAAGTAAATAAAAGTGTGATGATCATCATTATTAGAGCATTGTCCCAGTGAGGGAAGGATGATGGAGACTATTGCTCCCCCACAAGTCGGGATGAGACTCCGGACGAAAATAAATAAATAAAAGAGGCCAAAGAAGCCCAAAAAAAAATAGAAAAGAGGCCAAAAAAAATAAAAGGCCCAAAAAATGAAAAAATGAGAGAAAAAGAGAGAAGGGGCAATGCTACTATCCTTTTACCACACTTGTGCTTCACAGTAGCACCATGATCTTCTTGATAGAGAGTCTCCTATGTTGTCACTTTCATATACTAGTGGGAATCTTTCATTATAGAACTTGGCTTCTATATTCCAATGACGGCCTTCCTCAAAATGCCCTAGGTCTTCGTGAGCAAGCAAGTTTAATGCACACCCACTTAGTTTCTTTTGTTGAGCTTTCATACATTTATAGCTCTAGTGCATCCGTTGCATGGCAATCCCTACTCACTCACATTGATATCTATTGATGGGCATCTCCATAGCCCGTTGATACGCCTAGTTGATGTGAGACTATCTTCTCCTTTTTGTCTTCTCCACAACCACCATTCTATTCCACCTATAGTGCTATGTCCATGGCTCACGCTCATGTATTGCGTGAAGATTGAAAAAGTTTGAGAACATCAAAAGTATGAAACAATTGCTTGGCTTGTCATCAGGGTTGTGCATGATTTAAATATTTTGTGTGGTGAAGATGGAGCATAGCCAGACTATATGATTTTGTAGAGATAGCTTTCTTTGGCCACGTTATTTTGAGAAGAGATAATTGCTTAGTTAGTATGCTTGAAGTATTATTATTTTTATGTCAATATGAACTTTTATCTTGAATCTTTTGGATCTGAATATTCATGCCACAATTAAGAAGAATTACATTGAAATTATGCCAAGTAGCACTCCGCATCAAAAATTCTATTTTTATCATTTACCTACTCGAGGACGAGCAGGAATTAAGCTTGGGGATGCTGATACGTCTCCAACGTATCTATAATTGTTGATTTCTCCATGCTATATTATCTACTGTTTTGGATGTTTATGGGCTTTATTATACACTTTTATATCATTTTTGGGACTAACCTATTAACCCAGAGCCCAGTGCCAGTTTCTGTTTTTACCCTGTTTTAGGGTTACGAAGAAAAGGAAAATCAAACGGAGTCCAATTGACCTGAAACTTCACGAAACTCATTTTTGGAAGGAAAGAAGCCCAGAAGACTTGGAGTGCACGTCAGGGGATCTACGAGGAGGCCACGAGGCAGGGGGGCGCGCCCACCCCCCTGGGCGCGCCCTCCACCCTCGTGGGCCCGTTGTGGCCCCCCTGACGTACTTCTTCTGCCTATATATCTCCATATACCCTAAAAACATCGGAGAGCACAATAGATCGGGACTTCCGCCGCCAGAAGCCTCCGTAGCAACCGAAAACCAATCTAGACCCGTTCCGGCACACCACCGGAGGGGGCAATCCTTCTCCGGTGGCCATCTTCATCATCCCAGTGCTCTCCATAACGAGGAGGGAGTAGTTCTCCCTCGGGGCTGAAGGTATGTACCAGTAGCTATGTGTTTGATCTCTCTTTCTCTCTCGTGTTCTTGAGGTGATACGATCTTGATGTATCGTGAGATTTTCTATTATATTTGGATCCTATGATGTTTCTTCCCCCCTCTACTCTCTTGTAATGAATTGAGTTTCCCCTTTGGAGTTATCTTATCGGATTGAGTCTTTAAAGATTGGAGAACACTTGATGTATGTCTTGTCGTGCGTATCTGTGGTGACAATGGGATACCACGTGATTCATTTGATGTATGTTTTGGTGATCAACTTGCGGGTTCCGCCCATGAACCTATGCATAGGGATTGGCACACGTTTTCGTCGTGATTCTCCGGTAGAACTTTGGGGCACTCTTTGAGGTCCTTTGTGTTGGTTGAATAGATGAATCTGAGATTGTGTGACGCATATCGTATAATCATACCCATGGATACTTGAGGTGACATTGGAGTTTCTAGGTGACGTTAGGGTTTCGGTTGATTTGTGTCTTAAGGTGTTATTCTAGTACGAACTCTAGGGCTGTTTGTGACACTTATAGGAATAGCCAACGGATTGATTGGAAAGAATAACTTTGAGGTGGTTTCGTACCCTACCATAATCTCTTCGTTTGTTCTGCGTTATTAGTGACTTTGGAGTGACTCTTTATTGCATGTTGAGGGATAGTTATGTGATCCAATTATGTTATTATTGTTGAGAGGACTTGCACTAGTGAAAGTATGAACCCTAGGCCTTGTTTCAACGCATTGCAATACCGTTTACGCTCACTTTTATCATTAGTTACCTTGCTGTTTTTATATTTTCAGATTACAAAAACTATTATCTGCTATCCATATACCACTTGTATCACCATCACTTCGCCGAACTAGTGCACCTATACAATTTACCATTGTATTGGGTGTGTTGGGGACACAAGAGACTCTTTGTTATTTGGTTGCAGGGTTGCTTGAGAGAGACCATCTTCATTCTACGCCTCCTATGGATTGATAAACCTTAGGTCATCCACTTGAGGGAAATTTGCTACTGTCCTACAAACCTCTGCACTTGGAGGCCCAACAACGTCTACAAGAAGAAGGTTGTGTAGTAGACATCACTCTCCTAGCCCAACTCTTTTACTCTGGGGTCTTCTTTTGGTCCATAAAAAATCATCAAAAATTGGCACGTCAATTGGACTCCGTTTGATATTCCATTTCTGTAAAACTCAAAAATAAGGAAAAAACAAAAACTGGCACTGGGCAGTAGGTTAATAGGTTAGTCCCAAAAATCATATAAAATAGCACATAAATGCATATAAAACATCCAAGGTTGATAATATAATAGCATGAATACTTCATAAATTATTGATATGTTGGAGACGTATCAATTTCCTCAAATACAACCTCCACTCACACAGACACACACAACCCTCGAAACCATTGGCAGTTCGCCGCCATTGCCGGCGCCTCCATCCTCAACCTCTGTCTGTGTGCCGGGGATCTCGAGTAGACAATGGCCAAAAAGAGGTTTATCGCAGCCTTTTCGCCCGACGCCGACGAGGTGGCCATCGAGGTGTCCCCGTCATCTTCCGCATGCCCGATCCACCATCGCCGGTCCCCCGATCCGCCCGCCGCCGCGCCCCTATGCTGGTTCGAGGACTTCCCCGTCCTTCCCCGGACCCGGCAGCCGAGGAAGTCCTACCTCGGGGTCTGGCAACGGCGGTGGGGGACATGGGTCGACGAGATTACAGATCGATAGACCCACACCCGTCGGTGGCTCAGTAGCTTCCACACAGCCGAGCTCGCGGCCATGGAGTACGACCGCTGGCAGGTCCACTACCACGGCGCGGCGGCTAGGCTCAATTTCCCCTTCGGCACACGTCCGGTCCACCTCGTTCCACTGGAGCCAGGGTGGTGAGCTCGACTATGGCACGGGAGGACCTCTAGGCGTGGGATCATCTCAAGGCCGAGTCCACCGACGAGGCCTACATGCAATAGCTCCGCCGGCAGCACCCAGAGCTCATGGAGGTGGAGCGGGCGATCTTTGCCGGCGCGGATGGCGGCGAGGTTAGCGCGCTCTCCTCCGATGACGAGGTCGAAGGCGGCGAGGACGGCGAGGTTATCACAGTCTCCTCTGATGACGAGGTCGAAGGCGGCGGCGACGGCGGCGCGGAGGACGTCGAGGTGGGCCCCCAGGACGAGGAGATCGACGCCGACGAGTGGAGGAGTGCCGTCCCAAATGACCCCGACGACGTTACTGGCCCGACCTGGCACACGACACTCCATACATGACAAGGAAGGATTGGCTTGACCTCTACTTCGCCTGGAAGTAGTATAGCTTAGTTTAAATTTATGTTTTATGTTCGTTTATGCAAAACTATCTATGTTTATGTTTGAATGCGTGCTACTGTCGGTTGAACCTGCTTTGAACTTGATCAAATTGAAGTTTACAACCTTAAGTTTAGGGGATTGACTAGAAAAGGCCAAAATTTGCTGGAGTATATATATATATATATATGCACTAGGGGTTTTAGTCCTTTAACTTTTTAAGGATCTCCTAGAGATGTCCCTATGACTTGTTTATTTTAGTTCTTCACAATGTGATGCTCTATATGTGCAACTATTTGCTGTGCAGTTCAATTTCATCAATAACAGTTTGAAAAATACCACTATGAATTACGATATTTGGTTGCTATTAAGGATATTGCAGTGAACATGCCTTTTTGTTTTTCAATTGTTGTTTAGCAACATGCATTGTACTGAATGACTAAATATGCAATCCCAGGCTGCATAGCAACAAGGAAGAGTGTTACCTTAATGTTCTGATGATGTCTAGATATACATGTAATAAAATCTTATAAAATGGGATGGATGGAATGTTGTACTACATCATTTTTTAATTGTTGTTTAGCTTCTAATATTAACTTGGTGCTTTTAGGTACATATATCATTGCCAAAGATCCACACTTCGACCCTTTCTGCGCATGGGGCAATGAGATATTCTTGAACCAACATCAAGTCAGGAAACTGATAAAGATTGTTACTAAAATGGGACAAAAGATGTCAATCGAACTATTTGTTTACATTTTATGCAAGACAACAGTGAACTGCAGGATGGTAAGTAAGAACCCTGTAGCCTTCTTTTTACTGCCTGTAATAAGTTGTGTTAGATGACAATATCTGATTTTTTTCTTTTGTAGTGGATCCTGAAGTAGTTTACTCAAGATTATCTCTCAAACTACATGATTAGTGGCCGGCCATCACAAGGGGTTGTAATAGAGTCATGCATGCCTTCTGCATCCAGGAGAGCACAATAGGGCCATTCCGCCTCACCCTGTTCAGCAACTGGAATGTCTGTCCCCTCTTTCTTTACCGTCTGTAATAGTACAAGTATAGAACCCTGGTACATCATTCTTTATTTGGTGCTTCTGTTATTCTTAAACATATGTACCTGTGAATCAAATAATGCATTGGTTGTTTGAACCTAATGGATATGAATAAACCTATAGCCTACTTTCAAGTTTAAATTAGGTACAATTTTAAATAGCAGCAATTAAATTAGGGCGAAATTACATTATGCAGGTCATTACGGCAAACACGATTGGTAAAACACAAACGTTTGCGATATTACTAAACAGTATAAGTCAGCTAGTTAGGAGCCACCACAATGCTTTGCCATCACTAGCTGTCCGATCAGATCAATCGTCAGTGCTTTGCCATCGCTAGCCAATTAGCTAGTTAGGAGCCACCACAACGCATTGCCATCACTAGCCGTCCGATCATATCAATCATCAGTGCTTTGCCATCGCTAGCCAATTAGGTCGATCGCTTTCTATTTGGATGTCCTGATATTTCTCTTGGGCCACTGCTCCGTGGAGCTATCTGGGCGAGCTGTGATTAATCGGGCTGCGAATGCTTATTGGGCCAGCGGTTGCGTGCATTCATAAGTGGTATGTGCTTTCACCAGCGGCCGGCCATGAGCACTGCTAATACTTTAGGCTCCCAACTTTTTCTTGAATTGATCTTACTTATTTGTCCCAGGAAACTGTGACTCAAAAAAAAGAAATTGTCCCAAGAAACACTTTTATATCCACCCCATTGAGACTATGGAATGGTGTCAATGTCTTTCTGTTTTTTACCACGTGTCGTGTGTGATGCACATGCGGACATATGCCCATGGCCTTTTGTTGGGGTTAAGTTAGGAATGCCAAGAAGTATCTGCACATCAACTGTGGATGATTCATTAGTCCCGTCTGGATGCTTCTTTGGTGGTGGCGTTGACATAATCAATTTATCCATTTTTGTGTCTCTCAGTTGGTGAGGTTGGGATGCCTATCCTCATATATGTACCTCTTGAAAGTCTCCCATTATTTCCCTAAAAAAGTCTCCAATTATGTGAAATCATCATTTTGATATATATTCTCGGAAAGTGAGAAACACAAGTTTTGAATCGCACTATGGGTTTGGTTTGCAATAGTCCCCCATGTTGCACTACTAACGATGATACTTTGTGCAATTTAGTATACATAGATGACCATTTTATAAGAGAAACATCAGATATTTTCCGAAACTACCGAAAGGTTTTGAGCCCTGAAAAGTTTGATGGCAAGCACACATCTTAAGTCATTCAATTTCTCTCTAGCACACATTATGTAAGCCACACCATAATCATATTAACTAGCCTATATGAGCTGCAAAGAGGGAATCTCAAACAATCACGTTTTTTAAAAATTGTTGCTCACTATTATATGTCTAAAAAAATTAAAATCTCCTTTACTCTTCTTTGACATTTATGTGTTATGCTGTAAGAAAAATATTATCCACTGTGAAAATTGTCACTTGTTGTATATGCCTATGAAACAATGAAAATATTACTCTTTTTGTTTAAATTGCCGCATGTTTACTTCATGTATGTGAAAGAGTTATTGAAATTATGTTGATGATCCTTTAAAGCTTCGGTGGGTAATTACATTTTATACATGCTTATTTCTTATGTGTCATTTGACGTGTCATGGTGACGTCACGGTAGGACTGGCATCAAAGTTTGGCCCCTTAGCAAGCATTGCCTACTATCATATTATATTTGTATCATCATCTAATATAGGTGTACTTTATGTAAATGTTTTCTCTTTATATTTTTTCAAATATTTACACAATATTCTATTTTTTTAAATGAACAGGCGCAGCAACGCGCGCGATCATGATCTAATACACCATAATCCGAGATGGTTCACAAAGAGGAAACATGTGCAAGCATGCACACAGTTGCCGTTTGCAAAGCGTGTGTGATGTCAGACACTATCACATACGGTGCGGGAAAACTAAATGTGTGTGATTGTCTACCTGTCGTACATGGTTTATAATCATGAACTGTTTGTGATGTGCCAGGCATCGTAAATCTCTTGTGCCTGTAATCTTCCTAGAATCTGCCTGGAAAGCTCCTGTGCCTAGAATCTTCCTGGTTTTTAGGCAGAACCACAAAACTCTGACTGCGATGGCAATGCGAGCACAAAGGAGTAGCAAGGATGAAGCGTTTGGGATATTCGAGATATCAGAAACGGTTATATAGGGACAACTGTATGCATCAAGGCTCCCTATCCCCGATGGTTTCTGGGTCGTGTGGGAAGGACCCCCCTATCGCCCACACTCACTTTGCGATGGTTCCAAATGCCGTCGCAGAAAGGGGTAAGAAACTGTTTGTTTAGGACCGACGCACACCAGTTAGATGTGAACTATTGGCGTTAAATCACATGATGATGTGAACTAGATTATTGACTCTAGTGCAAGTGGGAGACTGAAGGAAATATGCCCTAGAGGTAATAATAAAGTTGTTATTTGTATTTCCTTATACATGATAAATGTTCATTATTCATGCTAGAATTGTATTAACCGAAAACTTAGTACATGTGTGAATACATAGAAAAACAGAGTGTCCCTAGTATGCCTTTTCTTGACTAGCTCGTTAATCAAAGATGGTTAAGTTTCCTGACCATAGACATGTGTTGTCATTTGATGAACGAGATCACATCATTAGGAGAATGATGTGATGGACAAGACCCATCCCTTAGCTTAGCATGTTGATCGTTCAGTTTTATTGCTATTGCTTTCTTCATGACTTATACATATTCCTTTGACTATGAGATTATGCAACTCCCGAATAACGGACGAACACCTTGTGTTCTATCAAATGTCACAACGTAACTGGGTGATTATAAAGATGCTCTACAGGTGTCTCCTAAGGTGTTTGTTTGGTTGGCATAGATCGAGATTAGGATTTGTCACTTCGAGTATTGGAGAGGGTATCTTTGGGCCCTCTCGGTAATGAGCATCACTATAAGCCTTGCAAGCAATGTGACTAATGAGTTAGTTGTGGGATGATGCATTATGGAAAGAGTAAA
>NC_053028.1:680273570-680296035 GCF_003073215.2 Triticum urartu
CGGCCAGGTATATACGCACCCCGAGTTTGGGAGAGTGCGGAGCCACCAGGGGCTATATAGTAGCCCCACCGTCAAACTCCTATGGCTAAGTGAAAGTGTTAAAGCATCATAGTCCGGTTGCCCCATTCGCTGTGCTATCACCTCCTTAATAGGACCAAGACGTTGGGTTAAGTGTGAACACGCGTCTTCTGCGAACACCTCCGCATTATATGCATGGGGGTTGAAGCCGACGACTGCAATCTTTCAGGTTATATACATATATACATAAACGGCCGCACATGAGGCATCATATTACTTTCCGGCAAAACTATAAATACAGCCTTACTACATTTCATAAAAACATTGTGCTTACAATGGGAATACATGTCACTCAAACATAATATTCCTCGAGCACTGGGACTCTATCGAACGAGCACCCTCAAGAACCTCTTCAAAATAGTGCTCGGCAGCTACTCGGCCTATGGCCGAACCTTGCGCCGCAACAGTGGTAGCGTCCATCTCCGCCCAGTATACCTTGACATGGGCAAAGGCCATCCGCGAGCCTTCTAGGCACGCCGACCTCTTCATCGCATTGATGCGCGGCACCGCAGCAAGGAACTGCTGCACTAAGCTGAAATAGCTGTTCGGCTTCGGCTTCTCCGGCCACAAATGATCTACGACGGACCTCATGGCAAATCCGGACAACCTATGAAGTTCGGCCCATTCGGCTAGCTGATCAGTCAAGGGAAGCGAACGCTCTGGAACGTTAAACTGTGACCAGAACAACTTGTCCACTTCACGATCTGTCTGATCTCGGAAGTATTCGACCGCATCGGCAGTGCTTGCCGCCAAGTCCATATATGCGTCTGCCGAACTCCACAGCCGATCCAAAGGGGCATACCGCGGATCTTCGAACTTCCTCTGCAGCAGAAAGGGCTTCCCAGCCGCAATATCCCCGGCTTCGCGCAGCTCCTCCTTCTTCGCCCTCATAGCAGAGCGAGTGTCTTTGCTCACCATCGTGGCCTTTTCAAGGTCCGCTGCCTTCACTCGGTTCCCTTTTTCAAGGAACTGGCAACGGTCGGCAGTGTCTTTTAATTCTACGGCCATCTTCTCTTTGCTTTCGCAATGCGCGGCCTTCTCGGCTCTTAACTCTTCGGCCGCCTTCAAAGCAGCCGCATTACTAACTCTTGCTTGTTCCTTAGCTCGGGCAAGTTCCTCCCGAAGGGTCTCCACGGTGGCAGCTCCGTCTGCAGTCACAACATATTAAAGATACTGGCATCATGCTGCTCTTATTATGTGACATTCACCAGAAAAACTTTACTTACCCTGTGACTCGTCAAGCCGCTTGTTAACAAGCTCGATGTCGGCGTTTAGTTCGGCAAACTCATTAGTCCGGCTAGCCACCGGAGCTTCCACCACCTGCATATAAAGGCAGTCTGGTTATTACCTGGGACTATGATCCTTTGTTCGCCGCCGTTCTCGACGACAACCAGAGTCTCAGGGGCTGCTATCTACACAGAGCACACCTAACATGTGCGATACTATCAAAAAGTATATCATTTCACGTACCTCAAAGCCCATCAGTATACTCATAAAGGCTTCATGTAATCCACTTTCGGCGGACGAAATTCTTTCCATCACCGTACCCATCAGCGTATGGTGTTCTTCTGAGATGGCCGCTCGCTCCAACAGCTCCCTCAGAATGTCCGACCGCATACCAGATGGTGCCGGACTCTGTTGTTTGCTCTCTTCGAGAGCCGGACGCTGGGGACTTCGGGTGACTATGGGATTATCTTCTGACCTCACCGGATCCGGAGAGGCCCTCCGTGACGACACTTCGAGGTCGCCCTCTTCTTGAGCGGGGGAGTCCGGGGGAGGCGTTTCGCTCTCCATCATCTCCGGAAGAAGATCCCCCGAAGACGAGCTCAGCTGAGAAGGGCTCAGGTCTGAACTGCAAGATATATGCTTCGGTTATTTTCCTCAGAGGAAAGGTAGTATACCTTCACTATTAAAGTATTTTTTGATCACTTACAACTCGTTGGAGGGCTGATCCCGCGTGGACTTTGTGTGGCAAAAGCACCCCCCGAGGCAGGACCCTCTGTTGGAGACTTCTTCTCCCGTTTGGAGGCCTCGGTTTCCGGATCCTCAGAGGCAGTCCTCTTCCTCCCCCGTAGCGAGAGGAGGTCAGAATCTTCTCCCTGGCTATCCTCCCTTATGGAGGCACTCATTCCCTCGGTTGGAACTGGCAGCGATGGGGGCCCGCTTTCGCCCATATTATCCCCCCCGTATCTTCCTTCGAGGGCTCCAGGCAAGGTGCGAGCTCGAGCATCCTTTTGCAGTACCGGGTTTTCCAAACCCTTAGGGAGGGGGGCCGAACACCGAATCATCTTCGCCTTTGTTAGCCAGTCCTAGTCAAAGGGCGATTTCTCAGGAATGACGTCATGGTAAAAAAAGATGGTGTGTCCGGCTAGAGGATTACTTACTTGTTCGGCGGCGCGATTGCTACTCAGGCCCACGTCCTCGGTAGTATCCATACACTCTGTTTGAGGTCCGAAGAATGACTTGTACATATCCTCGTGCGTCAGGCCGAGGAAGCTTTGAATAGCGCGCGGTCCTTCTGGGTTGAACTCCCACAAGCGAAGGGGCCGGCGTTTGCAAGGCTGGACTCGACGAACCAGCATTACTTGCATTACCATGACCAAATTAAAATCTCCCTCGAAGAGACCTTGAATGCGGCTTTGCAGTATGGGCACGTCCTTTGCTGGACCCCAGGTCAACCCTCTGCTGATCCATGACATTAGTTGTGGTGGGGGGGCCCGAGCGGAAAGCGGGGGGAGCCACCCACTTGGCGCTTCTAGGAGCTGTGATGTAAAACCACTCCCGTTGCCATAATCCGGACACCTTTGGAAAGGAACCTTTTGGCCACGGAGCTCCCGCAATCTTGCTTATTAATGCTCCTCCGCACGCTGCGTGCTGTCCCTCGATTGTCTTTGGCTTCACATCAAAAGTCTTGAGCCACAGGCCGAAGTGAGGGGTAACGCGGAGGAAGGCCTCACACACGACAATAAATGCCGAGATGTGAAGAAAGGAGTCCGGGGCTAGATCGTGGAAGTCTAGCCCGTAGTAAAACATCAAACCCCTTACGAAGGGATCCAGAGCGAGGCCTAGACCTCGGAGGAACTGGGAGATGAACACGACGTCTTCGTTGGGTTCAGGAGTAGGGACGACCTGCCCTGGGGCAGGCAGCCGATGCGAAACTTCGGCGGTCAGATATCTGGCCTCCCTCAACTTCTTGATATCTTCTTCCGTAACGGAGGAGGGCATCCATTGGCCTTGAAGGCTGGATCCGGACATGGTTGAAGATCTGGAGCGCCTGACCTGGGCTTCGGGTGTTAGAACTCGAGGCGGGGGAAGGATTCGATTGAACACGGGAGGGAAAAAAGTGAAAGCCTTGGCCCTTTATAAAGAGGGTGAATACCAAGCGTCCTCTCCGTGGCCGTTTGAGGCTTGCCTATAATCTAGGAGTCCTAGACGTGGTTGGGTTACCCATGCTCGTATTGATGAGAATCCCGTGATAAGGGGACACAATCTTTGCTTTGATGAGACGTGTCAAAAAACTTCCTTGTGTTATGTGCGGGGCTAGTTAAAAGAAACGGTTCGAATAATCACCAGTCCGTGACATAATGTCGTGTTGCCAAAACAAGTTAGCAAATTGGGTTTGTGGAAATATTATTCTCTCTATGGTGGTATGTGGAACTTATTTTGTAGGGTCGGACACTATCCTTATATTCAAATTCTTCCGTGGTATATTCGGAGGAGGAACCCGCCTTGCAATGCCGAAGACAATACTGCGCGCCGGACTCATCGTCATTGAAAGCCTGGTTCAGGGGCTACTGTGGGAGTCCTGGATTAGGGGGTCTCCGGACAGCCGGACTATCTCCATTGGCCGGACTGTTAGACTATGAAGATACAGGATTGAAGACTTCGTCTCGTGTCCGGATGGGACTCTACTTGGCGTGGAAGGCAAGCTAGGCAATACGGATATGTGTATCTCCTCCTTTGTAACCAACCTTGTGTAACCCTAACCTCTCCGGTGTCTATATAAACCGGAGGGTTTTAGTCAACATACAATCATACCATAGGCTAGCTTCTAGGGTTTAGCCTCTCCGATCTCGTGGTAGATCTACTCTTGTACTACCCATATCATTAATATTAATCAAGCAGGACGTAGGGTTTTACCTCCATCAAGAGGGCCCGAACCTGGGTAAAACATAGTGTCCCCTGCCTCCTGTTACAATCCTCCTTAGACGCACAGTTCGGGACCCCCTACCCGAGATCCGCCGGTTTTGACACCAACAGCTGCATTCATATTAAATAGGGCACCATCAAAATCCGTTGAGACGACGCCTTATGAACTATGGTTTGGCAAGAAACCAAAATTGTCGTTTCTTTAAGTTTGGGGCTGCGATGCTTATGTGAAAAAGCTTCAACCTGATAAGCTCGAACCCAAATCGGAGAAATGTGTCTTCATAGGATACCCAAAGGAAACTATTGGGTACACCTTGTATCACAGATCCGAAGGCAAGACATTCGTTGCTAAGAATGGATCCTTTCTAGAGAAGGAGTTTCTCTCAAAAGAAGTGAGTGGGAGGAAAGTAGAACTTGATGAGGTAACTATACCTACTCCCTTATTGGAAAGTAGTTCATCACATAAACCGGTTCCTGTGACACCTACACCAATTAGTGAGGAAGCTAATGATGATGATCATGAAACTTCAGATCAAGTTACTACCGAACCTCGTAGGTCAACTAGAGCAAGATCCGCACCAGAGTGGTATGGTAATCCTATTCTGGAGGCCATGTTACTTGACCATGACAAACCTACGAACTATGAGGAAGCGATCATGAGCCCAGATTCCGCAAAATGGCTTGAGGCCATGAAATATGAGATGGGATCCATGTATGAGAACAAAGTGTGGACTTTCGTTGACTTGCCCGATGATCGGCAAGCCATCGAGAACAAATGGATCTTCAAGAAAAAGACTGACGCTGACGATAACATTACTGTCTACAAAGCTCGACTTGTTGCGAAAGGTTTTCGACAAGTTCAAGGAGTTGACTACGATGAGACCTTCTCACCCGTAGCGATTCTTGTCGGTGTCAAAACCTGCGGATCTCGGGTAGGGGGTCTCGAACTGTGCGTCTAAGGTCGATGGTAACAGGAGACAGGGGACACGATGCCCTCTCGATGGAGGTAATACCCTACTTCCTGCTTGATTGATCTTGATGATATGAGTATTAGAATAGTTGATCTACCACGAGATCATAGAGGCTAAACCCTAGAAGCTAGCCTATGATTATGATTGTTTTTATCTCTCTATCGACTAGCCTGGCCCTGGTTTATATAATGCACCAGAGGCCTAGGATAACAAGAGTCCTAGCCGAATACACCAGTGGGGGAGGAGTCCTTGTCTTGACCACCAAGTCTTGTGGAATCTTCCTTGTATGCGGCAGCTGTCCGAACTGGCCCATGAGTATAAGGCCATGGGGGTCCTCGGCCCAATCTAATTGACCGGGAGACGACGTGGTGAGTACCCCCTAGTCCAGGACACCATCAGTAGCCCCCTAAACCGGTCTTCAAGTTGAGGACTCTTAGTGTCAAAACTGGCAGTTCTCGGGTAGGGGGTCCCGAACTGTGCGTCTAAGGCGGATGGTAACAGGAGGTGGGGGACAAGATGTTTACCCAGGTTCGGGCCCTCTTGATGGAGGTAATACCCTACTTCCTGCTTGATTGTTCTTGATGATATGAGTATTACAAGAGTTGATCTACCACGGGATCATAGAGGCTAACCCTAGAAGCTAGCCTATGGTATGATTGTATGTTGTCCTACAGACTAAACCCTCTGGTTTATATAGACACCAGAAGGGGCTAGGGTTACACAAGGTCGGTTACAAGGGAGGAGACCTATAGATCTGTATTGCCTAGCTTGCCTTCCACGCCAAGGAGAATCCCATCCGGACACGGGACGGAGTCTTCAATCTTGTATCTTCATAGTCCAACAGTCCGGCCAAAGGATATAGTCCGGCTGTCCGGAGACCCCCTAATCCAGGACTCCCTCAGTAGCCCCTGAACCAGGCTTCAATGACGACGAGTCCGGCGCGCAGTATTCTCTTCGGCATTGCAAGGCGGGTTCCTCCTCCGAATACTCCATAGAAGATTTTGGACCCAAGGATAGTGTTCGGTTCTACAAAACAGGTTCCACATACCACCATAGAGAGAATAATATTTCCACAAATCTAATTTGCTGACACGTTTTGACAGCATGACATCACGCCATGGCCCGGTCATTATTCGAACCGTTTTTCTCAACCAGCACCGCACATATCACGAGGCGGTTTTCTTGACACTTCTTGTCAAAGCAGGGATCGTGTTCCCCTTATTACGGGATTCTAATCAATACGGACATGGGTAACCCAACCGCGCCATCAATTATGGCGCTTGGGGAATAAGCGATTTGTCCAGGCAAGTGGGAGGCGCATCGCCTCTTCCGCCCTTATAAAGGGATTAGGATTCACTCTTTTCACCCATGCCTTCTTCCTCCTTGCTTACCCACTCTCGCACACTCGAGCTCGAGCGCCCAAGTTCATGTCTTTCTTCTCAAACCACTCCAAGCATGTCCGGAGCGGGAGGCAAGTGGATGGTCTCCTCCATCAGGGAGGAGAACATCACAAAGTTACGGGAAGCCGGATATCTGGCCACTGATATCGCGCACCGGCTGCTAGATGCAGGGCAGATCATCCCTACGCCCGAACCCCATGAGAGGGTAGTTTTTCTTACCCACTTCGTCCGTGGACTGGGATTTCCTCTCCACCCGTTTGTCCGCGGGCTCATGTTCTACTACAGGCTGGATTTTCATGATCTGGCCCCCAATTTCATCCTCAACAAACGAAGAGATTATGCGGATAACAAACGAAGAGATTATGGTAGGGTACGAAACCACCTCAAAGTTATTCTTTCCGTCCATGATGAGATGGCTCCCACCCCACCCCCACCCACGCCGATAGGCTCTCCGGCGACCTCCCTTTCTAGCCACTAAATTCCCAAACCAATCCACTCATCCTCTCCGGCGTCACCTCCTCTCTACGTGGATCACCATCTTCGATGGATCAAGGTTCTGGTTCTACCCTTGGCTTGGATTTCTCCAAGGGGCTGGTTTTTGCAAATGAGATCTATAGATCTTGTGGCGTCTCGGTTCATCCTTCGGAGGGCATGGATCCTTTCATCATGGCGGTAACGTTCAGTAGGCATGATTTCCGCCTTTCAGAGGATTCGGTTGCTGCAGCGCTTGAGGCCGCTATTGGTGGATCGGCCATTGAGTTCATGGTTTCCATTACACATGACAAGGTATTCTCCTTTCATGTTTCATGCAAAAAAGTTGGTCTACACGTTCTTCCTCTTCAGTCTTTCGCTTGTGAGCATTTTAAGTGTTTCTTCCACCTTTGGGGCCATGGTGGTCCAAATTGGAGACATGAGGTCTTGATTTGGAGAAAAGAGTGTGATGCTGAATGGATTTTTGTTAGTCCTACCAAACGTCGCGCGACAATGGGTATGATGGCCATGCATAAACCTCCTGTTAAATCTTCTCTCAAGTCTGCCCCTATTTGCAGGAAGAAACTTTCATTCGCTATGTTTCAAAATTATCCTGCATGCAAGGGTTATCAATACCCTGCCACGCAAACATGCATTGACACTGTCCAGGATGCGGGTTATGTTCTTAATCAACGTGAGCGTGTCATTATTCATTCTCCTCCGGCGCCGGAGCTCCGGTGGACGGTGGCCACTCCACCAATCTGTTTTGGAACGGTCCCTCCGCCACCCGCTCGATCTGCGTCAATCTCGCAAGAGATGGTTCCTCAATCTTCGGTGCATCTGTTGGGCGGGTCTGGGATTTTTTCAAATCACCACCCTCCTGATTTATCAGCAATTGATGGGCCCATTATGTCATCAAGGGCTGTTTCTGCCCAGCCCAGCAGCCCACCTTCTGAGTCACACTTAATTTCTCTAGGCCCAGTCAATGCCGAATCTCCCAATGCATGGCAAGTCAATCAGAATCGTAACTTATCTCCCACCCAAATTTTGGGCCGGTCTATTGAGGATTTGGATGGATTTTCTTCTATGGTTGATGAAATGGCGTTTAATGTCTGGAAATGCCACAACTGCTTTTCTATGGCACATATCACCTCCAGTTGCACCAATCAAACGCGCTGTCGCCGTTGTCTTCGGCCAGGCCACAAGGCAAAATCTTGCACAACATCTGCACCGGCAGGAGGTTTTAGGTGGGTCCCGCGCGTCATTGAGAGTCCATCTGACAGCCCACTACCAGCTTTACGACTTCACGCCTCGAGTTCCCTCCACCCTACCGCTGGCGCCTGCCCATTGATACGTCCCGTCGACGAGTTGCATCTAGCATCGTCATCAGAGCCTACTTCGCCTCCACCTCCGCCACCCCCATTACCTCCATCCCCTCCAGCTCCGCCTCCGCCACCACCCCCATTACCACCATCTCCCTCACCTCCATCCGCCCCGCGACCAGATACGCCGCCAACACCTCCACCATTGCCGAGTTCATCGTCAGCAACTTCTCCGGCGATGGCCAACTTTGAGCTGGATCCTCTGCCGTACGTGCCACCGGGCTTCGAGATCATTGACGGAGGGCCGCTACGTCTCCCTCGCACCTTTTTTGCTCCAGCTGCTGCGCCTGACAGAAGGCTTGAGGAGTATGCGATTGGCATCGTTGAGCCAGCGCCGCTGCCAGAGGAGATTCAAATCTACCGTAACATGGTTAGTGACTTTGTTGTTAATTAGTTGGAGAGAGATGTTCTCGATGTTCAGCCATGGATTCAGGGAGTCGGATTGTTCCGTTTCCATAGTGCAATCTCTAGGCAAGTTATGGTGGATCATCCACCCTTTGATTTGGGCAATGATCGCTTTGTTCGTTTTATTCCGCATGATGAGGGGACCAATTACAGAGCTGTTCAGGGTTTTCGCCGTGGTTGGGTCATGCTCTTGGGAGTTCCTCTGGATTATCGTACGCCTCAATATATTGCAGATGTGATTAGCACTTTTGGTCATTTCCACTCTTGGCATCAGGCCGATCCTCTGCTGGCGTGGACTCTCGCATATGTGTCCTTCCCTTCCCCCTCTATGGTGCCTCGAGGTGTGGTTTATCGGGAGTTCGGAGATTTTGGTGGTACTAGGGTTTCATGGTCTGCTCCAGTCTATGTTCTGTCTGTGGATTTTGCGGATGTGTTGCCTGCAGATGAAGATCCTATGCCTTTTGATGGAAATCCATACCCCCTCCCTGGCCAGATGCACTTCAACAATCACAACTGGGTACTGCCGGAGTTTCCTGAACTAGGTTGGAATGATGTGCCTCCACCTGTTGTTGACAATGATAATGTGCAGCATGATGCCGTCCCTGACAATGTTGCCGCACCTGAGGAACCTGTTCAAGTTTAGTCTCAAGAGTCCATGGTGCTGCAAGTTTTCGATGATTCAGTTAATAATGGCAATGGCCCTGATGATGTTCACAATGCTGATGTTGCTCCCCTTCACCCTGTAGCTCAACTTCCAGCTCAGCAGGTTCTCCATATTGGTCGGGTCCTAACGGTTTTTGGCCCAATTCTGCCCCCACAGATGCAGTGGACTCGTACTTTCAGTAAGTACATGCAGCAATTTGATTCGGTAGTCATCCCACGACCTTTGCAGATGCCTTTGTTTAACTTCCTTAAGCAACCTTGTAGTCATAGCCTTTCTATTGGGGGTATGGCTCTCAGCTTGTTGTCACCTCCGTCTGCTCCTGAGGTCTTCTGTCAGCCTTCATCAGTCAAGCGCCCAGTTCCTCATGCGCTCTGCTTCGATGAGCCATCTGAATTGTCTGAACCTGTCGCTGAGAAGTTTCAATTCTCTGATATGCCTATTATCAACAATAAGAGATCTCGTAAATCTGCATTTTTTGGCCCGATCCTTCTGGATTCCCAGGTCCGTCGTAGTGCTCGGCTTCGCACCTTGCGTGATGGTTTTTGTCAGGAGCCCCCAGGGTCAATCAGCCCACAATCTGTCAAGCGCACCAAGAAGCGCAAAACTAGTGCCCGGCCTATTCAGTCTGCAGCCGCCCCTGATGAGCCAGTTGTGCCTCCTCCAACTGCAATTGCTGACCTACAACGCATTGGTACATGTCTGCGGATTGCCCCTGAGAAGATCACGGCGGAGAAGCTTGTAGCTGATCCTTCTGAAGCCACTCCTTCCAAGGATACTGATGATGAATGAAGTCTGCCACATCATGGGTCGCTGGCGAACCCATTTAATCGCCACTTATCTTTGCTTTTGTTACTTGATGTTGAACCTTATGAGGCTGCTCCGTGGATGTTGTAGGTCATTGCGTGATCTACTTTTGCTTTTATTCCCTTTAGTTTGTAATGAATCAGACAATCTTTAGAGACTGGAAGATATTGTGTTGGAATGTGTGTGGTCTTAACTCTGAATCGAGGCAACTTGAAGTTAAGTAGAAGATAGATGAAAGTGGGTGCTCTATCATTTGTTTGCAAGAAACTAAATGCATGCATATCGATCAGCATTTTCTTAGGAAATTTTGTCCTCGACGCTTTGATAATTTTATATATATACCATCGTCTGGGGCTTCTCGTGGTCTCCTGATTATTTGGAATTCGGCTTTCTTTTATGGGAAATTAATTCAAGCCCACTCCTATGGCATCATTGTGGAATTTGCATCTGCACACACTTCTAAAGTTTGGACTTTAGTGTCAGTTTATGGTCCTTGTCAGAATCCTGCACGAGATGAATTTGCCTAGTGGCACTAGTGCAGAACCGGGCAATAGCACCGGTTCGTAAGGCCCTTTAGTGCCGGTTCCATAACCGGCACTAAAGTGTGGTCACTAAAGGCCCCCCCCCTTTAGTACCGGTTCAGCACGAACCGGTGCTAAAGGGAAACCACGTGGCACGAGCCAGCTCCGGGGGCCGGGAGCCCTTTAGTACCGGTTGGTAACACCAACCGGTACTAAATGTTTGTGGGTTTTTGTTTTATTTTGTATTTTTCAATTAAATTTGTGTTATCAATTTAATTTAGGATTGTTTTACGTTATAATGAGTTGTAGTCGTCATCATCATCATCGCATATTAATAAATAAATAAACTCTAGCTAGCTAAAAATCATCGTAGTCGTCTAATTACCACTATTTAATCATCATAGTCATTACCGCTAGCTATCTAATCATCACCAACACTGGCTAGCTTAAAGAGGAAACATTCACTTTCTAACAGAAGCAAAGATATCATCAAGTTCAACATAATCATCACCAACATCGAAGTTCAGGACACGGACATGAGACACTAATTAAGAGCATGAACTAGTGCTGCTCCCTCTCAGGTAGAATAGCATAGAACACGTATAGCTCTCCTGATTCAGCATACTGGAGCATGTAGATGAATCTGTCTCCTAATCTTGGGTTGCGCTTCTCCTTGCTGCCCCCTAGTACTTCTCTGGATCGTTAACAATTTTGCTCCAATCTTTCACTATTAAGCATTCTTCGCTTTCAGAAATCCTGAATGCACTCACGTGCAATGTAGGATATCTTGGCCGTAAGCTAACCATTGACATGTCACCTTTAGTCTCGATCCACTGAGGCACAACTATCATCGGAAGTCCCTGTTGAAGAACATCGTATAGTAATTAATATACTAAGAAATGGAAGTTTAGCTTCAAAAATAATGTATGCAAAAGATGCACTAATTAAGGACAAATAGTTAAAATCTTACCATCTTTCGATTATAGATGTGACCGTAGTTCAATACGATCACCATTGGTCGCATGTTTTGAGTACTAACATTTCTAAGTTCAGGAATTTTTTTTGTCTTGACAGTATTAAGTCCTCAAGCCATGAAACATAATGACTTATCTCCTCGCAGTTTAGTTCAGCCCCGGGGCAGTAGTAGGTCCTGTCTACCAAGTGCCGGACATGTTTGCTTGAACCGAAATAAGCTGACAATACAAATTAGTTGTCAACTATTTTTGAATAAACTGTATCAAAGACATAAACATATGCATGCATGGTTGAGAAAAACTCACATAATGGTAGAACTGGAGGTGTTTGCACATCGACCCAGATGTCTATATTACCTTCAATATCATCTTCCGGACGAATATCAAAGGTGACAACCATACCAGGCTCAAATGCATAAGCCTTGCATAGTGCTTGCCAAGTTTTGCATTCAAAATGGGTGTATGTGTCTCCATTATATAATTTGACGTTGAAAGTATACCCATGCTCCGTCTTCAAGTAAACTCTCTTTACCTCCATATCATCTATAGCACTAAAACCTATCTTATCCAAGACAAAAATTCTTGCATGGCAGGGGATGCGCTAGTAGAATAGTGAAAATTTAAATTTATAAGTTGAAGCAAATGAAGCATAAGTTTTGCATTCAAATAATAATTGCCAAAGTGACTTACTGTATCAACTTCGAATGTCTCATCCAGCTTGATGCTGAAGCGCCTACCATCAACAAGGAAATTTCTGTCGCACAGGCCGCGCTGGTCTTCACAGTGTTCGCACATAATGAAATCTTTTTCGTCGTCAGATGACATTTCCTATGTTCATATAGGTGAAACATTAAACACCTATTACTTTCTAACATTAATTAATATCTAGCCAAATATATATTCATCTAACATTTGACATTAATATATCTAACTATATTCATATCTAACAATTGACACTTATATATTTAACTTTTCTATCTAATTCATCTAACATTCGACATTAATCTAACATTTATATAAACTCAAAATATATAAAAAATTAAATAAACAGAAAAACTCATTAACAAATAATATTTTAATTAGATCATCAAATCTCAGATACCTAAATTTTCTTACTAAAAATAAACTAGTTATATTAATTATTAAACTAGTTCAAATCTCATATACCTAAATAAACTAGTTATATTAATTACTGAACTAGTTCAAATCTCATATACCTAAATAAACTAGTTTGACAATTTTCTTACTAAAAATAAACTAGTTATATTAATTATTGAACTAGTTCAAATCTCATATACCTAAATAAACTAGTTCGATAATTTTCTTACTAAAAATAAACTAGTTATATTAATTATTCAACTAGTTCAAATCTCTAGTTCGACAATTTTCTATCTAGCTAATTCATCTAACATTCGACATTAATCAAACATTCGATCATCTAATTAACTTTTCTAAAAAACAGAAAATAAGTAAAAAAAATGTGTGTGTGTGTGTATGCATGTGTGTGTTGGGGAACGTAGCATAAATTCAAAATTTTCCTACGTGTCACCAAGATCTATCTATGGAGTCATCTAGCAACGAGGGAGGAGTGGATCTACATACCCTTGTAGATCGCGCGCGGAAGCGTTCAAGAGAACGGAGTTGATGGAGTCGTACTCGTCGTGATCCAAATCACCGATGATCCTAGCGCCGAACGGACGGCACCTCCGCGTTCAACACACGTACGGAGCAACGACGTCTCCTCCTTCTTGATCCAGCAAGGGGGGAGGAGAGGTTGATGGAGATACAACAGCACAACGGCGTGGTGGTGGAAGTAGCGGGATTCCAACAGGGCTTCGCCAAGCGCTGTGGGAGGAGGGAGATGTGTCATGGGAGGGAGAGGGAGGCGCCAGGGCTTAGGTTGGGCTGCCCTCCCTTCCCCCCACTATATATAGGGCCAAGGGAGAGGGGGGAGGCGCAGCCTTGGCCCTTCCTCCAAGGAAGGGTGCGGCCAGGGAGGAGTCCCTCCTCCCCAAGGCACCTCGGAGGTGCCTCCCCCCTTTAGGACTCTTCCTCTCCCTTGATTCTTGGCGCATGGGCCTCTTGGGGCTGGTGCCCTTGGCCCATATAGGCCAAGGCGCACCCCCTACAGCCCATGTGGCCCCCGGCAGGTGGCCCCACCCGGTGGACCCCCGGGACCCTTCCGGTGGTCCCGGTACAATACCGGTGACCCCGAAACTTGTCCCGATGGCCGAAATAGCACTTCCTATATATAATTCTTTACCTCCGGACCATTCCGGAACTCCTCGTGACGTCCGGGATCTCATCCGGGACTCCGAACAACTTTCGGGTTACCGCATACTAATATCTCTATAACCCTAGCGTCACCGAACCTTAAGTGTGTAGACCCTACGGGTTCGGGGAGACATGCAGACATGACCGAGATGACTCTCCGGTCAATAACCAACAGCGGGATCTGGATACCCATGTTGGCTCCCACATGTTCCACGATGATCTCATCGGATGAACCACGATGTCAAGGACTTAATCAATCCCGTATACAATTCCCTTTGTCTAGCGGTACGATACTTGCCCGAGATTCGATCGTCGGTATCCCGATACCTTGTTCAATCTCGTTACCGGCAAGTCTCTTTACTCGTTCCGTAACACATCATCCCGTGACCAACTCCTTGATCACATTGTGCACATTATGATGATGTCCTACCGAGTGGGCCCAGAGATACCTCTCCGTTTACACGGAGTGACAAATCCCAGTCTCGATTCGTGCCAACCCAACAGACACTTTCAGAGATACCTGTAGTGTACCTTTATAGCCACCCAGTTACGTTGTGACGTTTGGCACACCCAAAGCACTCCTACGGTATCCGGGAGTTGCACAATCTCATGGTCTAAGGAAATGATACTTGACATTAGAAAAGCTTTAGCATACGAACTACATGATCTTGTGCTAGGCTTAGGATTGGGTCTTTGTCCATCACATCATTCTCCTAATGATGTGATCCCGTTATCAATGACATCCAATGTCCATGGTCAGGAAACTGTAACCATCTATTGATCAACGAGCTAGTCAACTAGAGGCTTACTAGGGACATGGTGTTGTCTATGTATCCACACATGTATCTGAGTTTCCTATCAATACAATTCTAGCATGGATAATAAACGATTATCATGAACAAGGAAATATAATAATAACTAATTTATTATTGCCTCTAGGGCATATTTCCAATAGTCTCCCACTTGCACTAGAGTCAATAATCTAGTTCACATCGATATGTGATTAACACTCAAGGTCACATCCCCATGTGACTAACACCCAAAGAGTTTACTAGAGTCAATAATCTAGTTCACATTGATATGTGATTAACACTCAATGAGTTTTGGGTTTGAACATGTTATGCTTGTGAGAGATGTTATAGTCAACGGGTCTGAATCTTTCAGATCCGTATGTACTTCGCAAATCTCTATGTCATCTTGTAGATGCAGCTACTACGCTATATTTGGAGCTATTCCAAATAACTGTTCTACTATACGAATCCAATCTACTACTCAGAATAATCTGGATTAGTGTCAAAGTTTGCATCGGCGTAACCCTTTACGACGAACTCTTTTACCACCTCCATAATCGAGAAAAATTCCTTAGTCCACTAGTTACTAAGGATAACTTTGACCGCTGTCTTGTGATCCATTCTTGGATCACTCTTGTATCCCTTGACTAACTCATGGCAAGGCACACTTCAGGTGCGATACACAGCATAGCATACTGTAGAGAGCCTATGATAAAAGCATAGGGGACGACCTTCGTCCTTCCTCTTTCTTCTGCCGTGGTCGAGCTTTAAGTCTTAACTTCATACCTTACAACTCAGGCAAGAACTCCTTCTTTGACTGATCCATCTTGAACACCTTCAAGATCATGTCAAGGTATGTGCTCATTTGAAAGTACCATTAAGCGTTTTGATCTATCCTTATAGATCTTGATGCTCAATGTTCAATTAGCTTAATCCAGGCTTTCCATTGAAAAACACTTTCCAAATAACCCTATATGCTTTCCAGAAATTCTACGTCATTTCTGATCAACAATATGTCAACAACATATATTTATCAGAAATTCTATAGTGCTCCCACTCACTTCTTTGGAAATACAAGTTTCTCATAAACTTTGTATAAACCCAAAATCTTTGATCATCATCAAAGCGTACATTCCAACTCCGAGATGCTTACTCCAGTCCTTAGAAGGATTGCTGGAGCTTTGCATACTTATTAGCATCTTTCAGGATTGACAAAACCTTCCGGTTGTATCACATACAACCTTTCCTCAAGAAAATCGTCGAGGAAACAATGTTTTGACATCCTATCTGCAAGATTTCATAAATAATGCAGTAATCGCTAATATAATTCCAACAGACTCTTAGCATCGCTACGAGTGAGAAAGTCTCATCGTAGTCAACTCCTTGAACTTGTCGGAAAACATCTTAACGACAAGTCGAGCTTTCTTAATGGTGATACTTACCATCATTGTCCGTCTTCCTTTTAAAATCCATCTGTACTCAATAGCCTTACGACCATCGAGCCGTTCTGCCAAAGTCTACACTTTGTTTTCATACATGGATCCTCTCTCGGATTTTATGGCCTCGAGCCATTTATCGGAATCCGGGCCCACCATCGCTTCTCCATAGCTCGTAGGTTCATTGTTGTCTAGCAACATGACTTCCAAGACAGGATTACGTACCATTCTGAAGTAGCACGCATCCTTGTCATCCTACGAGGTTTGGTAGTGACTTGATCTGAAGTTTCATGATCACTATCATAAGCTTCCACTTCAATTGGTGTAGGTGCCACAGGAACAACTTCCTGTGCCCTGCCACACACTAGTTGAAGAGACGGTTCAATAACCTCATCAAGTCTCCACCATCCTCCCACTCAATTCTTTCGAGAGAAACTTTTCCTCGATAAAGGACCCGATTCTAGAAACAATCCCTTATTGCTTTCGAATCTGAGACAGGAGGTATACCCAACTGTTTTGGGTGTCCTATGAAGATGCATTTATCCGCTTTGGGTTCGAGCTTATCAGCCTGAAACTTTTTCACATAAGCATCGCAGCCCCAAACTTTTAAGAAATGACAGCTTAGGTTTCCCTAAACCATAGTTCATACGGTGTCATCTCATCGGAATTACGTGGTGCCCTATTAAAAGTGAATGTGGTTGTCTTTAATTCCTAACCCATAAACTATCGTGGTAATTCGATAAGAGATATCATGGTATGCATCATATCCAATAGGGTGCAGTTATGATGTTCGGACATCACACTACGGTGTTCCAGGCTGTATTAGTTGTGAAACAATTTCCACAATGTCTTAATTCTGTGCCAAACTCGTCATTCAGATATTCATCTCTATGATCATATCATAGATCTTTTATCCTCTTGTCACGACGATCTTTCAACTTCACCCTGAAATTACTTGAACCTTTCAATAATTCAGACTCGTGATTCATCAAGTAAATGTACTCAACATCTACTCAAACCATCTGTGAACTAAGAACATAACGATGTCCACTACATGCCTCAGCACTCATTGGACTGCACACATCAAAATGTATTACTTCCAACAAGTTGCTTTCTAGTTCCATTTTACTGAAAAACGAGGCTTTTAGTCATCTTGCCCATGTGGTATGATTTGCATGTCTCAAGTGATTCAAAATCAAGTGAGTCCAAACGGTCCATTTGCATGGAGTTTCTTCATGCATATACACCAATAGACATGGTTCGCATGTCTCAAACCTTTCAAAAACGAGTGAGCCCAAAGATCCATCAACATGGAGCTTCTTCATGCGTTTTATACCGATATGACTTAAGTGGCAGTGCCACAAGTAGGTGGTACTATCATTACTATCTTTTGGCATGAACATGTGTATCACTACGATCGAGATTCAATAAACCATTCATTTCAGGTGTAAGACCATTTGAAGGTATTATTCAAATAAACAGAGTAACCATTATTCTCTTTAAATGAATAACCGTATTGCGATAGACATAATCCAATCATGTCTATGCTCAACGCAAACACCAAATAACAATTATTTAGGTTTTAATACCAATCTCGATGGTAGAGGGAGTGTGCGATGCTTGATCATATCAACCCTGGAAACACTTCCAACACATATCGTCAGCTCACCTTTAGCTAGTCTCCGTTTATTCCGTAGCCTTTTGTTTCGAGTTACTAACACTTAGCAACCGAACCAGTATCTAATAGCCTGGTGCTACTAGGAGTACTAGTAAAGTACACATCAACACAATCTATATCCAATATACTTCTATCGACCTTGCTAGCCTTCCCATCTACCAAGTATCTAGGGTAATTCTGCTCCAGTGGCTGTTCCCCTTATTACAGAAGCACTCAGTCTCGGGTTTGGGTTCAACCTTGGGTTTCTTCACTAGAGCAGCAGCTGAATTGCCGTTTCATGAAGTATCCCTTTGTTCCCTTGCCCTTCTTGAAACTAGTGGTTTCACCAACCATGAACAATTGATGCTCCTTCTTGATTTCTACTTTCGCGGTGTCAAACATCGCGAATATCTCAAGGATCATCATATATGTCCCTAATATATCATAGTTCATCACGAAGCTCTAGCAGCTTGGTGGTAATGACTTCGGAGAACCATCACTATTTCATCTGGAAGATCAACTCCCACTCGATTCAAGCGATTGTTGTACTCAGACAATCTGAGCACAAGCACAACAATTGAGCTTTTCTCCTTAGTTTGTAGGCTAAGAAAATCATCGGAGGTCTTATACCTCTTGACGTGGGCACGAGCCTGAAATCCCAATTTCAGCCCTCGAAACATCTCATATGTTTCGCGACGTTTCAAAACGTCTTCGGTGCCTCAACTCTAAACCGTTTAACTGAACTATCACGTAGTTATCAAAATGTGTATGTCAGATGTTCGCAACATCCACAGACAACGTTCGAGGTTCAGCACACTGAGCGGTGCATTAAGGACATAAGCCTTCTATGAAGCAATGAGGACAATCCTCAGTTTACGGACCTAGTCCGCATAATTGCTACTATCAACTTTCAACTAAATTTTCTCTAGGAACATATCTAAACAGTAGAACTGAAGCGCGAGCTATGACATAATTTGCGAAGACCTTTTGACTATGTTCAGGATAATTAAGTTCATCTTATGAACTCCCACTGAGATAGACATCCCTCTAGTCATCTAAGTGATTACATGATCCGAGTCAACTAGGCCGTGTCCGATCATCACGTGAGACGGACTATTCATCATCGGTGAACATCTTCATGTTGATCGTATCTACCATACGACTCATGCTCGACCTTTCGGTCTCTTGTGTTCCGAGGCCATGTCTGTACATGCTAGGCTCGTCAAGTCAACCTAAGTGTTTCGCGTGTGTAAATCTGTCTTACACCCGTTGTATGTGAACGTAAGAATCTATCACACCCGATCATCACGTGGTGCTTCGAAACGACGAACTTTCGCAACGGTGCACAGTTAGGGGGAACACCTTCTTGAAATTTTAGTGAGGGATCATCTTATTTACTACCGTCATTCTAAGTAAACAAGATGTATAAACATGATAAACATCACATGCAATCAAATAATAGTGACATGATATGGCCAATATCATATAGCTCCTTTGATCTCCATCTTGGGGCTCCATGATCATCTTGTCACCGGCATGACACCATGATCTCCATCATGATGATCTCTATCATCGTGTCTTCATGAAGTTGTCTCGTCAACTATTACTTCTACTACTATAGCTAACGGTTAGCAATAAAGTAAAGTAATTACATGACGTTTATGTTGACACGCAGGTCATAAATAAATTAAGACAACTCCTATGGCTCCTGCCGGTTGTCATACTCATCGACATGCAAGTCGTGATTCCTATTACAAGAACATGATCAATCTCATACATCACATATATCATTCATCACATCCTTTTGGCCATATCACATCACATAGCATACCCTGCAAAAACAAGTTAGACGTCCTCTAATTGTTGTTTGCATGTTTTACGTGGCTGCTATGGGTTTCTAGCAAGAACGTTTCTTACCTACGCAAAAACCACAATGTGATATGCCAATTGCTATTTACCCTTCATAAGGACCCTTTTCATCGAATCCGATCCGACTAAAGTGGGAGAGACAGACACCCGCTAGCCACCTTTATGCAACTAGTGCATGTCAGTCGGTGGAACCAGTCTCACGTAAGAGTACGTGTAAGGTTGGTCCGGGCCGCTTCATCCCACAATGCCACCGAATCAAGATTGGACTAGTAACGGTAAGCATATTGAACAAAATCAACGCCCACAACTACTTTGTGTTCTACTCATGCATAGAAACTACGCATAGACCTAGCTCTGATACCACTGTTGGGGAACGTAGCATAAATTCAAAATTTTCCTACGTGTCACCAAGATCTATCTATGGAGTCATCTAGCAACGAGGGAGGAGTGGATCTACATACCCTTGTAGATCGTGCGCGGAAGCGTTCAAGAGAACGGGGTTGATGGAGTTGTACTCGTCGTGATCCAAATCACCGATGATCCTAGCGCCGAACGGACGGCACCTCCGCGTTCAACACACGTACGGAGCAGAGACGTCTCCTCCATCTTGATCCAGCAAGGGGGGAGGAGAGGATGATGGAGATCCAACAGCACGACGGCGTGGTGGTGGAAGTAGCGGGATTCCAACAGGGCTTCGCTAAGCGCTGTGGGAGGAGGGAGATGTGTCATGGGAGGGAGAGGGAGGCGCCAGGGCTTAGGTTGGGCTTCCCTCCCTTCCCCCCACTATATATAGGGCCAAGGGAGAGGGGGGAGGCGCAGCCTTGGCCCTTCCTCCAAGGAAGGGTGCGGCCAGGGAGGAGTCCCTCCTCCCCAAGGCACCTCGGAGGTGCCTCCCCCCTTTAGGACTCTTCCTCTCCCTTGATTCTTGGCGCATGGGCCTCTTGGGGCTGGTGCCCTTGGCCCATATAGGCCAAGGCGCACCCCCTACAGTCCATGTGGCTCCCCGGGGCAGGTGGCCCCACCCGGTGGACCCCCGGGACCCTTCCGGTGGTCCCGGTACAATACCGGTGACCCCGAAACTTGTCCCGATGGCCGAAACAACACTTCCTATATATAATTCTTTACCTCCGGACCATTCCAGAACTCCTCGTGACGTCCGGGATCTCATCCGAGACTCCGAACAACTTTCGGGTTACCGCATACTAATATCTCTATAACTCTAGCGTCACCGAACCTTAAGTGTGTAGACCCTACGGGTTCGGGAGACATGCAGACATGGCCGAGATGACTCTCCTGTCAATAACCAACAGCGGGATCTGGATACCCATGTTGGCTCCCACATGTTCCACGATGATCTCATCGGATGAACCACGATGTCAAGGACTTAATCAATCTGGTATACAATTCCCTTTGTCTAGCGGTACGATACTTGCCCGAGATTCGATCGTCGGTATCCCGATACCTTGTTCAATCTCGTTACCGGCAAGTCTCTTTACTCGTTCCGTAACACATCATCCCGTGATCAACTCCTTGATCACATTGTGCACATTATGATGATGTCCTACCGAGTGGGCCCAGAGATACCTCTCCGTTTACACGGAGTGACAAATCCCAGTCTCGATTCGTGCGAACCCAACAGACACTTCCGGAGATAGCTGTAGTGTACCTTTATAGCCACCCAGTTACGTTGTGACGTTTGGCACACCCAAAGCACTCCTACGGTATCCGGGAGTTGCATAATCTCATGGTCTAAGGAAATGATACTTGACATTAGAAAAGCTTTAGCATACGAACTACATGATCTTGTGCTAGGCTTAGGATTGGGTCTTTGTCCATCACATCATTCTCCTAATGATGTGATCCCGTTATCAATGACATCCAATGTCCATGGTCAGGATACCGTAACCATCTATTGATCAACGAGCTAGTCAACTAGAGGCTTACTAGGGACATGGTGTTGTCTATGTATCCACACATGTATCTGAGTTTCCTATCAATACAATTCTAGCATGGATAATAAACGATTATCATGAACAAGGAAATATAATAATAACTAATTTATTATTGCCTCTAGGGCATATTTCCAATAGTGTGTGTATGTGTGTAGCCCCGTATGCCGCCGCCCCGTACGTACAAGCGGGGGCGCCGGCATACGGGGCGGGGGCGGCGGCGTACGTACCGGCGGGGGCGCCACCATATGGGCCGAGTGCGACGACGACGGACGGCGGCGCGGCGGGTATACGCGACAGCGAGAGACGTACGGGACCGCGGCGGGACGACGACGGATGGCGGCGCGCGGTGTTCGGGGCGGCGGCGCGAGACGGCGACGACGACGGGCGGCGGCGGGGACAGCGACGACGACGGACGACGGGCGACGTGCGCCGAGGACGGGTTCGAGCGGCGCGCGAGAGGTTGGAGATGAAAGAAGTGGGGAGATCTAACTGAATTTGCGTAAGTGTTGTATATATAGGAGAGGCCTTTTGTACCGGTTGGAGCCACCAACCGGTACTAAAGGCCTACTTTGGCTAGGCCAAGAGGCGGGAAGAGCAGGCCTTTAGTACCGGTTGGTGGTTCCAACCGGTACTAAAGGGTGGTCTTTAGTACCGGTTGGAGCCACCG
>NC_053028.1:680297035-680319720 GCF_003073215.2 Triticum urartu
GGCATTTCCGGCATTAAGCTCGGCTAAACTCCTTCAACTTTTTTGAACCAAGGTGATATGACACCTCGGATATAGTCCGACATTGGAGCCTGGACACAGTCCGGCATTGGAGCTCGGATATATTTCGGCGTTGGAGCTCGGATATACAGTCCGACGTTGGAGCTCGGATACATAGTCCAGCGTTGGAGCTCGGATACATTCCGGCGCTAGAGCTGGGAAGCGGTCCGACGTTGGTGCTCGGCTGCAAAAGATACCTCGAATGCAGTCCGGTGTTGGAGCTCGGACGCAAGAGGACCCTGCCTCCCAGGAACAACTTCAAACCCGAGGTGTGGCATAAAAATAACAAGGCATTAATAAAGGCTGGAAACTTAAAGGGGCTCCTCGGATACCCGACGTGTAAACTCGTCGAATGCATTTCGGCGATCCTCAAGATCAAAGATAAAGAAGATTTGTTGAACCAGTTTTCAAGACTGGCAACCAAAGATGAAGAACAGTTTGAAAGAACCGAGGAGCGTCCCTAACTTGAAGACCGGTTCAGGGGGCTACTGACGGTGTCCTGGACTAGGGGGTACTCACCACGTCGTCTCCCGATCTATTAGATTGGGCCGAGGACCCCCGTGGCCGTATACTCATGGGCCAGTTCGGACGGCTACCGCATACAAGGAAGATTCCACAAGACATGGCGATCAAGCCAAGGACTTCTCCCCACCGGCGTATTCGGCTAGGACTCTTGTTATCCTAGGCCTCCGGTGCATTATATAAACCGAGGCCAGGCTAGTCAATATACAATATATACAACAATCATACCATCGGCTAGCTTTTAGGGTTTAGCCTCCTTGATCTCGTGGTAGATCTACTCTTGTACTACCCATATCATCAATATTAATCAAGCAGGAGTAGGGTATTACCTCCATCAAGAGGGCCCGAACCTGGGTAAAACAAAGTGTTCCCTATCTCCTGTTAGCATCCGGCCTAGACGCACAGTTCGGGACCCCCTACCCGAGATCCGCTGGTTTTGACATCGACAATATGTTTCAGCTATTTTCTTCTACATTTAAAAGTAAATTTTGACATTTATAAAACGGGGAATTAAGAAACTAGACTTGCCATGAACCATAAACTAAAATTGCCATGATACATGCACGTAAAATTGCCATGGTTCATACAAAAAATAATTTTCATGGTCAAAGTACTGGAGTTGCCATCATCAAAATACTAAAATTGCCATGATCTACAAACTAAAATTGCCACATGGCAACTTTAGTTTAAGCCCTATGGCAACTGCAGTGTAAAAATCATGGCAACTTCTGGCAAAAAAAATTTCGTCGAAACATATCAACATGGGGTCTAGTTTTGAAGATCTCGTCGAGATGGATTTAATGGTGAAAACGGATTTTTAGTTCGCTTTTTTATTTAGGAGATACAACATTTTTAAGCTGAAAACCAAAAAAATTCTGCTGATGTCATCTATTCATACGTGGCAAAATGAGTGGTGATGGAGGCATGTGGGCGATGTGCAAACGCCCACAAGTGTGGGCGTTAACATTTCCATATATTTTTTGATAGTATCGCACATGTTAAGTGTGCCCTGTGTAGATAGTAGCCCCTGAGACTCTGGTTGTCATCGAGAACGGTGGCGAACAGAGGATCATAGTCCCATGTAATAACCAGACTGCCTTTATGTGCAGGTGGTGGAAGCTCCGGTGGCTAGCCAGACTAATGAATTTGCCGAACTGAAGCGGCAATTGGATGCGGCGGACGCCGACATCGATCTTGTTAACAAGCGGCCTGACGAGACACAGGGTAAGTAATATTTTCTGGTGAATGTCACATAATAAGAGCAGCATGATGCCAGTATCTTTAATATGTTGTGACTGTAGACGGAGCTGCCAGCGTGGAGACCCTTCGGGCGGAACTCGCCCGAGCCAAGGAACAAGCGAGGGTTAGTAATGCGGCTGCTTTGAAGGCGGCCGAGGAATTAAGAGCCGAGAAGGCTGCGCATTGCAAAAGCAAAGAGAAGATGGCCAAGATGGCCGTGGAATTAAAAGGCACTGCTGACCGTTGCCAGTTCCTCGAAGAAGAAAACTGAGTCAAGGCAACGGACCTTGAAAAGGCCACGATGGCAACCAAAGACACTCGCTCTGCTATGAGGGCGAAGAAGGAGGAGCTGCGCGAAGCCAGGGATATTGCGGCTGGGAAGCCCTTTCTGCTGCAGAGGAAGTTCGGAGATCCGCGGTATGGCCCTCTGGACCGGCTATGGAGTTCGGCAGACACATATATGGACTTGGCTGCAAGCGCTGTCGATGCGGCCGAATACATCCGAGATCAGACAGATCGTGAAGTGGACAAGCTATTCTGGTCGCAATTTAACGCTCCAGAGCGTCCGCTTCCCTTGACTGATCAGCTAGCCAAATGGGCCGAACTTAATAGGTTGTCCGGGCTTGCCATGAGGTCCGTCGTAGATCATTTGTGGCCGGAGAAGCCGAAGCCGAACAGCTATTTCAGCTTAGTGCAGCAGTTCCTTGGTGCGGTGCCGCGCATTAATGCGATGAAGACGTCGGCGTGCGTAGAAGGCTCGCGGATGGCCTTTGTCCGTTGAGGGAGTCCTGGATTAGGGGGTCTCCGGACAGCCGGACTATCTCCATTAGCCGGACTGTTAGACTATGAAGATACAAGATTGAAGACTTCGTCTCGTGTCCGGATGGGACTCTACTTGGCGTGGAAGGCAAGCTAGGAAATACGTATATGGATATCTCCTCCTTTGTAACCGACCTTGTGTAACCCTAACCCTCTCCGGTGTCTATATAAACCGGAGGGTTTTAGTCCGTAGGACAACAATCACAACATACAATCATACCGTAGGCTAGCTTTTAGGGTTTAGCCTCACTGATCTCGTGGTAGATCTACTCTTGTAAGACCCATATCTTCAATATTAATCAAGCAGGACGTAGGGTTTTACCTCCATCAAGAGGGCCCGAACCTGGGTAAAACTTCATGTCCCTTGCCTCCTGTTACCATCCGGCCTAGACGCACAGTCCGGGACCCCCTACCCGAGATCCGCCGGTTTTGACACAGACATTGGTGCTTTCATTGAGAGTTCCTCTGTGTCGTCGCTGTTAGGCTTGATGGCTCCTACTATCATCGATAGCGATGCGGTCCAGGGTGAGACTTTTCTCCCCAGACATATCTTCGTATTCGGTGGCTTTGCACTGCGGGCCAATTCACTTGGCCATCTGGAGCAGATTGAAAGCTACACCCCTGGCCATCAGGTCAGATTTGGAAGTTTGAATTACACGGCCAACATCTGTGGGGACTTGATCTTCAACGGATTCGAGCCACAGCCGGGCACGCTGCACTGTCGTGATAGGTATGACCTAGCTCTGCTATCAGACGGTACCCCAGAGGCCGCGCCCGCATCAGCTCCGACCCTTAGCTCGGAGCTAGCTGCGCTAATCGAGGACGGGCGGCTAGACACCACCTCAGGGGCTGCAGTCTCAACGGCAATCGAGCCGAACACCAGCATAATCCTCTGCGCAGCCCGTGACTCCAAGGTGCCAGACTCTTCTCCGGACCCCGAACCATCCGCGCCCCTGCGAATCGAATCCGACTAGGCGCCAATCATGGAATTCACCGCTGCGGATATCTTTCAGCACTCGCCCTTCGGCGACATTCTGAATTCAATAAGGTCTATCTCTTTGTCAGGAAAGCCCTGGCCGAATCATGGCCAAAAGAACTGGGATACGGATGATGAAGAAATTCGACGCCCACCCACCACCCACTTTGTAGCCACTGTCGATGATTTAACCGACATGCTCGACTTCGACTCCGAAGACATCGACGGTATGGACGACGATGTAGGAGACGAACATGAGCTAGCACCTATAGGGCACCGGAAGGCCACCTCGTCGTATGACATATACATGGTGGATACACCCAATGAAGGCAACGGCGACGAGATAGAGGAGGATGACCCCTCCAAGAAGCATCCCAAGCGCCGACGTCAGCGCAGCCGCTCTAAGTCCCGCCAAAGCAAAAGTGGTGATGCCGACGCAGGAGATAATAACACTCCGGATAGCGCCGAAGACAACAAAAATCCCCTACAGCAAGAGTTAGATCAGGAGGATGAAGGAGCCAGCTCTCCTAAGAGAGCGGCTGGCGGAGAGGAGGAGGATGACAATTACATGCCCCCTTCGAAGACAAGGAAAGCCTCGGCGACGATGAATTCGCCGTACCAGAGGATCCCGTCGAACAAGAGCGCTTTTAGCGCAGGCTTATGGCCACGACAAATAGCCTGAAGAAAAAGCAGCAGCAGCTTCAAGCTGATCAAGATCTGCTAGCTGACAAATGGACTGAAGTCCTCGCAGCCGAGGAATATAAACTCGAGCGTCCCTCCAAGAGTTACCCAAGACACAGGTTACTACCCCCACTGGAGGAAGAAGCGTATGATACGGCTGATCGGCCACCCCGTGGCCGCGATAGAGAGGCATCCCTACCGAAAGCTCCGCCTCCGCCCCAACGCCATCCAAATAAAAAGGCATGGGGAGATATGCCAGACCTGCGAGACATATTGGAGGACAAAGCAAAGCATTCAAGATCGATCTACGGATCACGAGGGCGCATAACTCTACAAGACGGTAAACGTCACGCCGGATACAGTAAAAGCAAATCCGGTTGGGCCGAACATAGCGGGCAGGACCCATACGAGCTACGTCGCGATATAGCCCAATACAGAGGTTTTTTGAGTCCCTAAACACTTATACCACTTAGGGCGAGGGGCCGGCTCCGTCCGGCTTACAGGCGTGTATCGCGCCCCGAATTCGGCCTTCCGAACACCAGGGGCTTCGCCGAAATTTAAAATTATAGAATTCTATGGCTAAGTGAGAGTGATAAAGCAATATTAGTCCGGTTGCCTTGTTCGTTGTACTGAGCACCTCCCTCGAAGGACCCAAATATGGGAACAAGAGTGCTCAGGTTTATCCTGAACACCCCAGCACTAGCGGCATGGGGGCAGAAGCCGAGGACTAGCCATCTCTCAGATTGGATAAACAGCCAAACAGAAGGTAATATTTTAAATTCACAAAAGCGTTGCATAGCGAATATGATACAAGTTTTCATACATACAGGACAAAACGAGCAAGTCTCATTCAAATATTACATTTTGCGAACACTCATCCACGATAAGACGGGCGCCCGGCAGAACACCCTCGTAGTACATCTCGGGGTGGCGGTGCGCCTTACCCTCCGGCGGCCCCTCCTTGATCAGCTTCATGACGTCTAGCTTGACCCACTGCGTTTTTACATGGGCAAAGGCCCGGCGTGCACCTTCAATGCAGACGGATCGCTTGACGACCTCCAGCCGTGGGCAGGCATCCACAAGCCGCCTCACCAAGCCGAAGAAGCTGTTCGGAAGGGCGTCGCCAGGCCACAACCGGACTATGAAGCCCTTCATGGCCTCATCGGCCGCCTTATGTAGCTCGGCCATCTACTTCAGCTGGTCGCTCATTGGCACCGGATGTTCGGCCTTAGCATACTGAGACCAAAACAGCTTCTCCGTCGAGCTTCTATCCTCAGCCTGGTAGAACAGTGCGGCATCGGACACACTGTGGGGCAAATCTGCGAATGCTCCTGAAGAGCTCCAGATTCGGGTAAGTAATCGGTAATTCACCTTTACATGCTTGCTTTGCATATAGAAAGCCTTACTCGCCGCTATCTTCTTCATCGCGTCGATCTCCTGAAGGACCTTCTGGGCCTCGGCCTTGGCACTCTTCGCGCTCCCACGGGCCGCGGCAAGCTCAGACTCTCTCGTCTTCAGGTCAAGCTCCAACGCCTCGTGCTTGGTCACGAGAGCCTGGAGCTCTTGCTGCACCTCGCCCACCCGAGCCTCGTGCCTCTCTCGCTCGGTGCGCTCCTAGGCCGCCTTTTCTTCGGCCTGGGACAATGCTTGCTTCAGGGTCACCACCTCGGTCGTGGCCCCTGGCAAACATACAATGATCCTGTCATTTAGCAATCGCGTCCTTTTTCTCATCGACAGACGGGGTATTACTTACCCTTGTTCTCCTCGAGCTGCCTCTTAGCAAGGCCGAGCTCTTTCTGGGACCCCTCGAGGGCCTCCTTCAGTACGGCGACCTCCGTAGTCAGTGCGACGGACGCCAGCAGCGAAGCCTGCATATGCATATTGACATACTTATATTAGACTCCTGCGATATTATTTGATCCTCTGTTCGGCTTTTCTTTGTGAACATCGAACAAAGCCTCAGGGGCTACTGTCTATGCGGTAATATTTCTACTACATTTTAAAACACTTACCTCGAAGCCTGTTAGAAGGCTAGTACAAGCTTCAGTCAATCCGCTCTTGGTGGACTGAACCTTCTGGATCACCGCACTCATGATAGTGCGGTGCTCCTCCTTGATGGAAGCGCTGCGGAGCGCTTCCAACATAGTGTCCGGTTCCTCTGGATGGACAGAGGTCACCGGCACAGGCGTCTCACCTCCCTTAGAAGGGGACGACCTACCCGAGCTCGGAGCCGTTGGAGGGTTCGGCGTGTTGTTTGGCTAAGGGCCGAACTCGGAGCTCTCGGGGACCCCGTCCCCTTGGCTCCCGGAGTCCGGAAGGTCGCCTTGAGGCGCCTCCGGGACTGCCCCCTCGTTCCGGTGCCTCTTGAGACAGCACCTCGGTGTCGTCGGCTGGATGAGGGGAGGTGGCGGTCGGGACTGGATCGCTATCCATGTCCGACGCGCCCAGGGAGCCGTCCGAGGATACCTCGATATTGGCTCGGGGTGGCCTGCACAATTGAGTTCGGCGTTAGGGAAAGCAATGCGACAAAGGAATCCTATGGGTTACTTTGGTATCTGAATACTTACGATCTCCCTTGGGGCTTGGCCCTAGGCAACCACTCGTCTTCACTTTCGTCGGCGGTGGTGGAGCTGTCCGGAAGGAGCATCCTTCCCTTCTTGGACCCTCCGGCCTCCCCAGTTGGGGCAGTGTCGGTGTCAAAACCGGAGGATCTCGGGTAGGGGGTCCCGAACTGTGCGTCTAGGCTGGATGGTAACAGGAGGCAAGGGACACGAAGTTTTACCCACGTTCGAGCCCTCTTGATGGAGGTAAAACCCTACGTCCTGCTTGATTAATATTGATGATATGGGTAGTCCAAGAGTAGATCTACCACGAGATCGGAGTGGCTAAACCCTAGAAGCTAGCCTATGGTATGATTGTTGTTCTGTATGTTGTCCTACGGACTAAAACCCACCAGTTTATATAGACACGGGAGAGGGTTAGGGTTACACAAAGTCGGTTACAATGGTAGGAGATCTACATATCCGTATCGCCAAGCTTGCCTTCCACGCCAAGGAAAGTCCCTCCCGGACACGGGACAAAGTCTTCAATCTTGTATCTTCATAGTCCAGGAGTCTGTCTGAAGGTATAGTCCGGCCATCCGGACACCCCCTAATCCAGGACTCCCTCAGTAGCCCCTGAACCAGGCTTCAATGACGACGAGTCCGGCGCGCAGATTGTCTTCGGCATTGCAAGGCGGGTTCCTCCTCCAAGTACTTCATAGAAGATTTTGAACACAAAGATAGTGTCCGACTCTGCAAAATAAGTTTCCACATATTGCCATAGAGAGAATAATATTTATACAAATCTAATCTGCTGACATATTCCGTAGTGTGACATCGCACCATGACCAAGCCTTTATTCGAATCGTTTTATTGTCCCACCTTAGCGTGTCATGCGAGGCGGTTTCCTTGGCACGTCTCGTCGAAGTAGAGTGTTGGGGAACGTAGTAATTTCAAAAATTCTCCTATGCACACGCAAGATCATGGTGATGCATAGATACGAGAGGGGAGAGTGTGATCTACGTACCCTTGTAGATCGACAATGGAAGCGTTAGCACAACGTTTTTGATGTAGTCGTACGTCTTCACGGCCCGACCGATCAAGCACCGAAACTACGGCACCTCCGAGTTCTAGCACACGTTCAGCTCGATGACGATCCTCGGACTCCGATCTAGCAAAGTGTCGGGAAAGAGTTCCGTCAGCATGATGGCGTGGTGACTATCTTGATGTACTAGCGTCTCAGGGCTTCGCCTAAGCACCGCTACAATATTATCGAGGACTATGGTGGAAGGGGGCACCGCACACGGCTAAGAATATGATCACGTGGATCAACTTGTGTCTCTAGGGGTGCCCCCTGCCTCCGTATATAAAGGATCAAAGGGGGGGGGGCTGCGGCCGGCCAGGAGAGGGCGCGCCAGGAGGAGTCCTACTCCCTCCGGGAGTAGGATTCCCCCCTTTCCTAGTTGGAATAGGATTCGGGAGGGGGGAAAGAGGAGAGAGAGAAGGAAGGGGGGGGGCGCCCCCCTCTCCTTGTCCTATTCGGACTAGGGGGGGAGGGGCGCGCGGCCCAGCCCTGGCCACCTCTCCTCTCTTCCACTAAGGCCCACTAAGGCCCATATACCTCCCGGGGGGTTCCGGTAACCTCCCCGTACTCCGGTAAAATCCCGATTTCACCCGGAACACTTCCGATATCCAAATATAGGCTTCCAATATATCAATATTTATGTCTCGACCATTTCGAGACTCCTCGTCATGTCCCCGATCCCATCCGGGACTCCGAACTCCTTCGGTACATCAAAACTCATAAACTCATAATATAACTGTCATCAAAACCTTAAGCGTGCGGACCCTACGGGTTCAAGAACAATGTAGACATGACGGAGAAACGTCTCCGGTCAATAACCAATAGCGCAACCTGGATGCTCATATTGGCTCCTACATATTCTACGAAGATCTTTATCGGTCAGACCGCATAACAACATACGTTGTTCCCTTTGTCATCAGTATGTTACTTGCCCGAGATTCGATCGTCGGTATCTTAATACCTAGTTCAATCTCGTTACCGGCAAGTCTCTTTACTCGTTTCGTAATACATCATCTCGCAACTAACTCATTAGTAGCAATGCTTGCAAGGCTATGTGATGTGCATTACCGAGAGGGCCGAGAGATACCTCTCCGACAATCGGAGTGACAAATCCTAATCTCGAAATACGCCAACCCAACATATACCTTTGGAGACACCTGTAGAGCTCCTTTATAATCACCCAGTTATGTTGTGACGTTTGGTAGCACAAAAAGTGTTCCTCCGGCAAAAGGGAGTTGCATAATCTCATAGTCATAGGAACATGTATAAGTCATGAAGAAAGCAATAGCAACATACTAAATGATCGGGTGCTAAGCTAATGGAATGGGTCATGTCAATCACATCATTCTCCTAATGATGTGATCCCGTTAATCAAATGACAACGCATGTCTATGGTTAGGAAACATAACCATCTTCGATTAACGAGCTAGTCAAGTAGAGGCATACTAGTGACACTTTGTTTGTCTATGTATTCACACATGTATTATGTTTCCGGTTAATACAATTCTAGCATGAATAATAAACATTTATCATGAAATAAGGAAATAAATAATAACTTTATTATTGCCTCTAGGGCATATTTCCTTCACAGAGATTGTGTCCCCTTATTCCGGGATTCTCGTCAATACGGGCGTGGGTAACCCAACTACGCCATTGATTATGGCGCTTGGAGATAACTGAGTTTTACCAGGCTGGTGGGGACACGTAGTTGCGTCCACCCATATAAGGGGATAAGGATCCACCTTTTCACCTACGCCTTCTTCCTCCTTTGCCTATCCATTTTCACGCACTCGAGCTCCAGCGCCCAAGTCCACACTCCCAACCTCAACCTTCTCCAGCCATGTCTGGAATGGTAGGCAAGTGGATGGTCTCCTCCGTGACGGAGGGACACATCAAAAAACTGAGGAAGGCCGGATACTTGTCTAACAACATCGCGTACCGGCTTCCCGAAGAGGGGCAGCTCTTCCCCACCCCAAGGCCCCATGAGAGGGTAGTGTTCCTTCGCCACTTCCTCCGCGGACTGGGCTTTCCTATCCACCCATTTGTCCGAGGACTCATGTTCTACTACGGCCTGGATTTCCATGATCCGGCCCCGAACTTCATCCTCAACATCTCGGCGTTTATCGTCGTGTGCGAGGCTTTCCTCCGCATCCGCCCCCATTTCGGCCTATGGCTCAAGACTTTCAATGTCAAGCCGAAGGTGGTGCGCGGCAACCAGGCGGAGTGTGGAGGCGCAATGGTGGGCAAGATGCCCAACGTGTTATGGCTCGAGGGCTCCTTTGTGGAGACCCTGAAGGGGTGGCAATCGGGGTGGTTTTACATCATCGAGCCGCGCGACCCCGAGGGGGTCGCAGCCCCCGAGTTCCGGTCCAGACCCCCAACGCGGCTCACGTCCTGGAAAGAGACGGGCCTGTCGTGGGGCAGCAAAGGAGAGGTGAATGGACTGCAAACATGCACCCAAACCCTGGTGAACAAGCAACTCAGGCTTGTCAACGTAGTCCAGGTTATGCTCATCCGCCGGATCCTCCCGTGTCAACAACGGGTCTTCAATCTATGGGAGTTCAACCCGGCGCAGCACCGAACTCTGAGCAGGCTCTTCGACACGACGTACGAAGATGCCTGGAAGGTGCTTTTCAAGGGCGCAGAGGCTCCCGCATCCGCGACCGAGGATCGCGGATTCAGCGTGCAGCATCACGCTAGCGCGGTAAGTTGTTTGTACCTTTTACAGGGTATTAGTTTTTCATATTTTAACTCTATGCAGGATCTAAGCTCCCTTACCTTTGACAGGATTGGCAGGCGAAGTCTGGACAGATCGACTGTCCGGCTCCTTTGCCCGAAGACCCAGCCGATGTCCGCTTGGCGAAGCTGCTGGTTCTGGCACCCTATGTGGTGCCGGAGAAGAAGGCCACGAAGAAGGCCACGGGGACTCGAAAAAGTGCCCAGCGCCAGGAGGTGTCGGGTTCATCATCCGATGGCTCCAAGGCGCATTCCTCCGGTGAAGACGAGGAGGAGGAAGAAGAGACCTCTCCCCCTCCAGCGGGGGGAGAGAAGAAAAGGAAGGCCGCCCTCACTGGGGAGGCCGAAGGGTCCAAGAAGGGGAAAACCCTTCCTCCGGACTACTCCACCAACGCCGACGACGGCGGAGAGAAGTGGCCGCTCAGGGCCAAGCCCTTGGCGAAATCGTAAGTATCCGGATACCAGACACTACTATGAAAAGGGCTATAGATGGAATTGACACTAATGGCGCACCAGACATGTGGTGCGCCATTACTATATACTAATGGCGCACCATGTGTTGGTGCGCCATTAGTGTGCAAATACTAATGGCGCACCACGTCCACGGTGCGCCATTAGTAATTTTTTTTAATTTTTTCAAAACTACTAATGGCGCACCGTGGGAGTGGTGCGCCATTACTAGTTGAACTAGTAATGGCGCACCATGCCACGGTGCGCCATTAGTAACTTGGCCCAAACATTCGCCCGAATGCACACCCCCCCCCCCCCCCCCCCCCCCCCCCCCCCCCCCCCCCCCCCCCCCGCCCCCCGTGGACCGCCTTTTCAGTTTCAAAAAAAATAAAAGAAAATGATAGAAATGTCAAAAAAATAAAAGAAAATAAGATTCCCATGTGCTATGTGGTCTAGTTGTTAGCAAAATTTACAAACATGAATTTTTGACTTTTTTGCAAAATCTCTCGAGAATTTGTAAAAATGGGCATAACTTTTGCGTACGAACTCGGATGAAAAAGTTTTTATATGAAAAATCATCTACTCGAAAAGTTACATCTAAATTTAACTGGGGGAACCCCGTTAAACATTTTCAAAATCCTCAAAAACCTAACAGAAAAAAAGATACGGGGCTTTTAAGATCCGGAGAGGCAAAAAAATTCAAAAAAATTCAAACTTACTAATGGCGCACCTGCCCATGGTGCGCCGTTAGTATCTTCCCGCCTTCAAAATTCAAAATAAGTCAACAAAATAAAAAAAGTTACTAATGGCGCACCTCCCCATGGTGCGCCATTAGTTTCTTCCCGCCTTCAAAATTCAAAATAAGTCAAAAAAATAAAAATAAAAGTTACTAATGGCACACCTACCCATGGTGCGCCATTAGTATCTTCCCGCCTTCAAAATTCAAAATAAATAAAAATAATAATAAAAAAGTTAGTAATGGCGCACCTGCCCACGGTGCGCCATTACTATGTCGTATATATGGCTGGGCGCACCTCCTCCACTCCACCTCTCCTCCACTCCATCTCCTCCTCTCCTCTCCTCCACTCCATCTCCTCCTCTCCTCTCCTCCACTCCATCTCCTCCTCTCCTCCACTCCATCATCCCTTCTCTCCTCCACCATACTACCCTCCTCCTCTCCGGCGACCTCCTCCTCCTCCTCCTCTCCGGCGACCTCCTCCTCCTCTCCGGCGACCTCCTCCTCCTCCTCTCCGGCGACCTCCTCCTCCTCTCCGGCGACCTCCTCCTCCTCTCTGGCGACCTTCTACTCTCCGGGAACCTCCTCCTCCCTCCTCTCCTCCCCTCCCCTCCCCTCACGGTTTCTCCTCCCTACTCTCCGGTGAGCTCCTCCTCCCTCCTCTCCTCCCATTCCCTCATGGTTTCTCCTTCCTCCTCTCCGATGCTTCGGTGAACTCCTCTCCGGCGACCTCCTCCTCCTCTCCGGCGATGTAGGCGAGCGCCTCTCCGGTGACCTCCTCCTCCTCCTCTCCGGCGAACTCCTCTCCGGCAAAAGAACACGGCAAAAGAACGTACAAGATCCAAAAACAGGAACAAAATTTGAAATAATATCGTGCCAAAAAACGAGCAAAAAAAACTAGCAAAAAATGGGCAAAAAAAACACGATCCAGATCCAAATTCAAAATTCGAAAATAGCAATGGCGCACGGTGGGGGTTAGACGGTGCGCCAGTACTATTTTCCCGCCTTCAAAATTCAAAAATACTAATGGCGCACCGTGGCCTATACTAATGGTGCACCAGTGGCCTATACTAATGGCGCACCGTGGCCTATACTAATGGCGCACCAGTGGTGCGCCATTAGTAAAAATTACTAGTGGCGTGCTAGTAATGGCGCACCAGTGATGCGCCATTAGTAGGAAAAACTAGTGTGCCATTAGTAGGCCTTTTCCTAGTAGTGAGAGTAATTCATAGTATTCCTTTATTGCACAGCTTTCCCTTATGTCGAATATGATTATGCAGCCCACCCAAAGACCGGCTCGACGCATCGTCGAGCGGTTCACTAGACTCGTCGGATGTGAATTCGCTTCCGACGGCTACCTCCCCCCGCCCTACGGACGACGCCGAAGTGTTGTCCCAACAGGTTGCAAGCCAGGAGAAGGTGGTCCTGGAGGCGCCGCAAGGTGACCTCCCGGACTCCAGGAGTAAAGGGGATAAAACCCCGCAGGGCTCCAAGTCCGGCTCTAGGCCGGACACCTCTCTGGAACCTTCAAAGGTTCCAGAGTCCGGCGGGCGACCTCCTTCTAAGAGGAGCAAGCCCACCGTGCCGGTGAACCCCGTCCAACCGGAGGCGCCGGACAATATGTTGGAGGTGCTCAAAGGCGCCTCCATCGACGAGGAGCACTGCACCATTATGAGTGCGGTGGTCCAGAAGGTTCAGTCCGCCAAGAGCGGACTGACTGAAGCTTTTGCTAGCCTTTTAACAGGCTTTGAGGTAAGTAAAGAATGTGTAAATAATATTACCGCATAGACAGTAGCCCCTGATGCTCTGTTTGGCGTTCGGGAAGAAAAGCCGAATAGAGGATCAAATAAAATTCGCAGGAGTCTAACAAAAAGGAGTCAATATGCGTATGCAGGCTTCTCTGCTGGCGTCCGCCGCACTGACCGCGGAGGTGGACACGCTAAAGCAGAACCTTGAGCAGTCCGAGCAAGAGCTCGGGCGTGCCAAGAAGTAGCTCGAGGACAAGGAATGTAAGAAATACCTTGTTTAAATATATATAAAAAGTGTAATTGCAAAAAATGACAAGATTATCGTGGCTATTGTAGGGGCCACGTCTGAGGTGGCGACCATTAAGCAAGCGCTGTGCGAGGCCGAGAAGAGGGCGGCCACGGAGCGCACCGAGCGGGAGAAGTATGAGGCCCAGGTTGGCAAGGTGCGGCAAGAGCTCCAGGCTCTCATGAAAAAGCATGAGAGTTTGGGGCTTGACTCAAAGACGCGAGCGTCCGAGCTCGCGGTGGCTATTGAAAATGCCAAGTCTGCCAAGGCCGAATCCCAGAAGACCCTCCAGGAGTTGGATGCGGTGAAACAGATAGCGGCGGGTAAGGCATTCTTTATGCAAAGCAAACACATAAACGTGAGTTACTTGTTACTTACCCGAATCCGGCGCTCTCTAGGAGCGTTCGCAGATCTTCCCCGTAGCGTGTCTGATGCCGCCACATTCTATCGAGCCGAGGAGGGTAGCTCGACAGAGAAGGTGTTCTGGTCTCAGTATGCTGAGGCCGGACACCTCGTGCCCCTGAGCGACCAGCTGAAGCAACTGGTCGAGCTCCACAAGGCGGCCGAACAGGGCATGAAGGGCCTCATAGTTCGGCTGTGGCCTGGAGAGGCTCTGCCTAGGAGCTATTTCGGGCTGGTGCGGCGGCTGGTGGGGGCCTGTCCAAGGCTCGAAGTCATCAAGCACTCCGTCTCCATTGAAGGTGCCCGTAGGGCCCTTGCCCGTGCTAAGGTGCACTGGGGCAAGCTGCATGCTGAGAAGCTTGTGAAGGACGGGCCACCGCCGGGGAAAGAGCATCGCAAGCCCGAGAATTATTATAAGGATGTTCTGAAGGGTGCCCGCCTTATGGCATATGAATGTTCCAGGGATGTAATTTTTGAGTAAAACTCGCTCGTTTTGTCCCGTGCGCTGAAAACTTGCTCATATGCGCTAAGCAATGCTGTTGGAATTTAAAATATTACCTTCTGTGCGGCTGTTTATCAATTCTGAGAGATGGCGAGTCGTCGGCTTCTGCCCCCGTGCCGCTAGTGCTGGGGTGTTCGGGGATAAACCTGAGTGCTCTTTTTCCCATGTTTGGGTACTTCGAGGGAGGCACTCAGCACAACGAACAAGGCAATCAGACTATAATGCTTGAACACTCTCACTTAGCCATAGAATTCTATAATTTTAAATTTCGGCGAAGCCCCTGGTATTCGGAAGACCGAGTTCGGGGCGCTATCCACGCGTTGGCCGGACAGAGCCGACTCCTCGCTCTAAGCGGCATAATTCTTTAGGGACTCGAAAAACCTCTCGAACAGCGACCAGCTCTCGCTTCATCATGACAGTCAGTTTTAGCTTTCTCTACTGAGGTGCTCGACCCAGCTCAACTGGGGCACAATCGCAGTAGTTCTCCTAGTGCTACCTTAGCCGACATAGCGGAACGTAAGGCACCAAAACATAGGAGTCGAGCAAACCCAACTATTGACCCAAGACATGATTCGGAGCCGATGCATATAATGCTATAAGTTTGGGGTGCCGCACTTCTTAAAGTGTTCGGACTTCTCACACCATATTGAGGGGTACTAAAGCCCCTAGCGTATTTTGGCCGTACCAAAGTGTACGGGTGCAACATGTCGTTAAGGAACATATATTTGTAAAAAAAGAGTAATGCAAAAATAGACAAAAGCTATGCATTGTTTATTAAAAAGGGCTGCGATCAAAGCAGAACGATACAAATAATGCGATAAGCAAAAGGATGGACTATTTAACATGTCCGTTCCAGGGGCAGGCTGCGGAATGGTATGCGAAACAGGTATACTACTCGTGATAGAGACCACTTGGGAGTTCCGTAATGCGGCATGGCTTGTCTGCTTCCCTGGTTCTTGCATCATTTGTGCGGCAATTGAACTACCGAACAGGCCATCCGAAGAATGGAGTCCTGAAAGTAAAAGAAAATTAAAAAATCGGCAGCCCCTGGTGCGGTTTAAGCCGTGTTTCGGGCGTGCTGTGATGGTGCCCCTCCCCCTGTACCCATGGTATTTCTAGGGCGTAGTTATGTACGCGAAGCACTGGTGTCGCATTTTTGCGAGGGCTGGGGTTGGGGCTGCATTGCTACGCCTGCTCGGAACATGCCAGGTGGTCTTGTTGTAGGTTACTCCGGGCGCGCTTGATGGTGTCCGGACGTTTAATGGCCGGACTGGAGAACTGCCTGGAGAGGCTGCTTTGTACTTCCGCTGCAAGGGCCGCCGTGTGCTCCTCCATTCGGAGGGAGCGTTTGATGTTTCCATTGACCATAATTACTCCTCAAGGGCCTGGCATCTTGAGCTTAAGGTATTCATAGTGCGGTACCACATTGAACTTGGCGAATGCGGTTCGCCCGAGCAGTGCGTGATAGCCACTGCGAAATGGGACTATGTCGAAGATTAACTCCTCGCTTCGGAAATTATCCGGAGATCCGACGATCAGAAATTATCCGGCTTAATCCTCGAGGGATCTATGCCCATTTTCCACACTGTATCCTGGTAAAGCAGGTTCAGGCTGCTGCCGCCGTCCATAAGGACTCTAGTGAGATGAAATCCGTCAATAATTGGGTCTAGAACCAATGCGGCGAATCCGCCATGACGGGTGCTAGTGGGATGGTCCCTTCGATCAAAGGTGATCGGGCAGGAGGACCATGGGTTGAACTTTGGGGCGACTGGCTCTACCGCGTATATGTCCCTTAACGCGCGCTTCCGCTCCCTCTTGGGGATGTGGGTTCGTATATCATGTTCACCGTCCGCACTTGTGGGGGAAAACCCTTCTGTCCACTGTTGTTCGGCGGCCGGGGCTCTTCGTCGTCATCGCTATGCAGCCCCGTGTCTTTATTTTCGGCATTTAACTTGCCTGCCTGCTTGAACACCCAACAATCCCTGTTGGTGTGATTGGCCGGCTTTTCGGGGGTGCCATGTATCTGGCACAAGCGGTCGAGTATTCGGTCCAAACTGGACGGGCCACTAGGATTTCTTTTGAATGGCTTTTTTCGCTGACCAGATTTATAGCCTCTGAATCCGGCATTAACTGCCGTATCCTCAGCATTGTCGCCGTTAATGCGGTGCTTCTTCTTGTGGTGACGTGACCTGCCACTACTGTCCCTCGTATCCGAATTACCAGGGTTCTTGGTCATATTGTTGTTACGAGCAAGCCAACTGTCTTCTCCCGCACAAAAGCGGGTCATGAGTGTCGTGAGTGCTTCCACAGATTTCGGCTTTTCCTGTCCAAGGTGCCGGGCAAGCCACTCATCATAGATATTGTGCTTGAAGGCTGCTAGGGCCTCTACGTCCGGACAGTCGACTATTTGATTTTTCTTTGTTAGGAACCGTGTCCAGAATTGCCTGGCCGATTCCTCTGGCTGCTGAATTACGTGGCTTAGGTCATCGGCGTTGGGTGGTCGCACATAAGTGCCCTGAAAATTGTTGAGGAATGCGGCTTCCAGGTCCTCCCAACAACTGATTGATCCTGCTGGCAAGCTGTTAAGCCAATGCCGAGCTGGTCCTTTAAGCTTGAGTGGGAGGTATTTGATGGCATGGAGATCATCGCCGCGGGCCATGTGGATATGAAGGAGATAATCCTCGATCCATACCGCGGGATCTGTTGTGCCATCATATGATTCGATGTTTACGGGTTTGAAACCCTCGGGGATTTGATGATCCATTACTTCGTCTGTGAAGCATAGTGGGTGTGCGGCGCCTCTGTACTGGGCTATATCACGACGTAGCTCCAATGAGCTTTGTCTACTGTGTTCGGCCCTACCGGATTTGTGTCCGGCGTGACGGCTATCGTCTCGAGTCGTGGGGCGCCCATGCAATCTGTAGATCGATCTTGTTTTCCTTGCCTTGTCCTCCAACATATCTCGTAGGTCTGGCGCATTTTCCCATGCCTTGGTACAGGGTGCGGCTTGAGTGGAGGGCCGAGAGGCCTCTCTGTCGCGGCCATGAGGTGGCCGGTCGGCCGTATCAAGTGCTGGTGATGTAGGTTTAAGTGCTTCCTCCTCTAATCGGGGTAGCAACCTGCGCTTTGGGTAGCTCTTGGAGGGGCGTTCGAGTTTATGCTCTTCGGCCGCAAGGACTTCAGTCCATCTGTCGACTAGCAAATCTTGATCATCTCTAAGCTGTTGCTATTTTTTCTTGAGGCTTCTTGCCGTGGCCATAAGCCTGCGTTGAAAACGCTCTTGCTCGATGGGATCCTCTGGCACGACGAATTCATCGTCGTCGAGGCTTGCCTCGTCTTCGGAGGGAGGCATATAATTATCGTCCTCGACCTCTCTATCTGCCGCTCTCTCCATCCTCCTATGCTGAATCTTGCTGGAGGGGGTTTTCTTCGGCACTCTCCGGAGTATTATTATCTCCCGTGCTGGAATCACCGTATTTGCTTTGGCGGGATTTTGAGCGGCGCCGCTGACGCCGACGCTTAGGCTGTTTCTTGGAGGGGTCATCCTCTGCTGTTCCATCGCCATCTCCTTCTTTTGGGGTGTCCACCATGTATATGTCATATGACGAGGTGGCTTTCCAGGGCCCAATAGGCGCTGGTTCTTCATCGTCTCCTGCATCGGCGTCCATGCCATCGATGTCTTCGGAGTCGAAGTCGAGCATGTCAGTTAAATCGTCTACAATGGCTACAAAGTGGGTGGTGGTTGGGCTTTGAATTTCTTCATCGTCCGTATCCCAACCTTGCTGACCGTAGTACGGCCAGGGCTCTCCTGATAAAGAGAGAGACTTTATTTTCTTCAGAATATCACCGAAAGGCGAGTGCTGAAAGATGTCCGTGGCAGTAAACTCCATGATCGGCGCCCAATCGGATTCGATCGGCAGGGGTGCGGAGGGTTCGGAGTCCGGAGAGGAGTCCGGCTCCTTGGAGTCACGAGTCTCGCGGAGTGCGGGGCTGGTGTTCGGCTCGATCGCCATTGGGATTGCAGCCCCCGAGGCGGCGTCCAACCACCCATCCTCGATCGGCGCAGTTGGCTCCGAATTAAGGGTCGAAGCCGATATGGGTGCGACCTCCAGGGCACTGTTCGGTGGCAGAGCTAGATCATGCTCGTCGTGACAGTGCGGCGCGCTTGGCAGTGGCTCGAATCCGTCGAAGATCAAGTCCCCGCGGATGTCAGCCGTGTAGTTTAAACTTCCAAATCTAACCTGACGGCCAGGGGCATAGCTTTCGATCCGCTCCAGATGGCCATGTGAATTGGCCCGCAGTGCGAAGCCGCCGGAGACGAAGATCTGTTCGGGGAGGAAGGTCTCACCCTGGACTGCATCTCTATTGATGATCGTAGGAGCCATCAAGCCTAACGGCGACGACACAGAGGAACTCTCAATGAAAGCACCAATGTCGGTGTCAAAACCAGCGGATCTCGGGTAGGGGGTCCCGAACTGTGCGTCTAGGCTGGATGGTAATAGGAGGCAAGGGACACGAAGTTTTACCCAGGTTCGGGCCCTCTTGATGGAGGTAAAACCCTACGTCCTGCTTGATTAATATTGATGATATGGGTAGTACAAGAGTAGATCTACCACGAGATCAAGGAGGCTAAACCCTAAAAGCTAGCCGATGGTATGATTGTTGTATATATTGTATATTGACTAGCCTGGCCTCGGTTTATATAATGCACCGGAGGCCTAGGATAACAAGAGTCCTAGCCGAATACGCCGGTGGGGAGAAGTCCTTGGCTTGATCGCCATGTCTTGTGGAATCTTCCTTGTATGCGGTAGCCGTCCGAACTGGCCCATGAGTATACGGCCACGGGGGTCCTCGGCCCAATCTAATAGATCGGGAGACGACGTGGTGAGTACCCCCTAGTCCAGGACACCGTCAGTAGCCCCCTGAACCGGTCTTCAAGTTAGGGACGCTCCTCGGTTCTTTCAAACTGTTCTTCATCTTTGGTTGCCAGTCTTGAAAACTGGTTCAACAAATCTTCTTTATCTTTGATCTTGAGGATCGCCGAAATGCATTCGACGAGTTTACACGTCGGGTATCCGAGGAGCCCCTTTAAGTTTCCAGCCTTTATTAATGCCTTGTTATTTTTATGCCACACCTCGGGTTTGAAGTTGTTCCTGGGAGGCAGGGTCCTCTTGCGTCCGAGCTCCAACACCGGACTGCATTCGAGGTATCTTTTGCAGCCGAGCACCAACGTCGGACCGCTTCCCAGCTCTAGCGCCGGAATGTATCCGAGCTCCAACGCTGGACTATGTATCCGAGCTCCAACGTCGGACTGTATATCCGAGCTCCAACGCCGAAATATATCCGAGCTCCAATGCCGGACTGTGTCCAGGCTCCAATGTCGGACTATATCCGAGGTGTCATATCACCTTGGTTCAAAAAAGTTGAAGGAGTTTAGCCGAGCTTAATGCCGGAAATGCCCTCTATGGAGCCAGCCACTAGCGCCCGAGCTTTATGCCGGACTGCTTCCGAGGTGGTGCACCACCCCGACTATGGGCCGATTTTTTGTCAATATTTTTTATTGGTGCAATTTATTCTCTACTGAGATATATAGCCAGTAGCCCTCAAGGTGTGTATCGGTCTAAAACCCGAGATGCACATGAAGGATGACATAAGACCGTTGATCCCAGTAGCCGCTGAGACTCAGGTTGATTTGCAAAGTCGGCCTGAGGATCAAGTCCTAGCTCGGCAGAATACTTCGGGACACAAAAGCGGCGTGCTCAGTCCTCAAGACTCAGGTTGGGTGCGGCCAACCAACCTGAGGATCAAAATCTCCTCGGAAACTATATTGCACATAAAATTTTCTGCATTGGACAAGCAATGCAGTAGCCCCCGAGACACTGGTCGGGTGGCAACACCAGATCAGGGGATCGATGTGCCCCTTTAATATTTGTAAATAATAAGCCCGAAGCCCAGTAGCCCCCGAGCCTTACTGCGGGCACGGGTGGCCGAATTAAGGATCAATATCCATAGTAAAATCACAAATTATGTGTAATGACTCTATGTATCCAAGTACTTTACGTCATTAATGCTCGGATCCGCATTGTACAAAACTTTGTTGACCGACCATCGGCTTCCACCTCCTTGGCCAGTAGCCGAGGAGTGTTTGTCCTACTTTATAAAGCCTTTATGAGGGCAAAGATTTACGACAAACAAGGCAATCTGGCCACACGGTTTTATAAACAAAGGTACGCAGAGAGATATGTTATATTACTGTTTAACAGAAGAAATGTATTCCAAAGAAAATAGTCCCGCTATCGGTTCCTTTCTTTGGGTTGTCATGCTAAGCATGATCATGAAACCTCAGCTCGAATGTAAGAGCAAAATATCGAGGATTTAGTTTGGGAGGCCAGTTAATAGCCCCCGGTAGTGTTCGGCGACAGTCGAGGTCAAGCCATAAACACTTCGGCCAATGTTATGAATGGCCCGTCAAAGTCGTCGGATCGCTGACCAGTTTACACTTATTGTGACAGTCAGTTTTCGGCTTTCTCCACTAAGGTGCTTAACCATGTGAGCTGGAAGCACAATCGCAGTGGTTCTCCCTTTGCACGCCTAGCCGAACAAAACGGAACGTAGGAAGCAAGTGTAGGAGCCGGGCAACCCAACTATTGACCGAAGACACAATTCGAAACCGATGCATATATAGCAATATCTGAGAATGTTTTTGCCGAATCCCTAAAGGTGTCCGGCGTTGCACTGCGAGACTAATGCTGGAAAAGCACAAATAGTTTAAAAGTGCCAAAAAGCTTGGAAAACCAAGAAACGTCAGTAAAAACATGACGTCCGAACAATATCAAGTGTTCGGTGCCAATCCGAAAGTTGGTCTTAGAAAAAAGAAGTGCTTCTGTCGTGCTTTAACATGATACATCCTATCTCAAGACTTCGAGCGGGTCAGCCTACGGCTTCAACCTCCTATCCCGAGGGCGGAGTACTTCTCATCAAGCCAGCTTAGCAAACTAAACTCTAGCGGCTTTGAGAGAGAAATTAGGCTCCCCGGCTAGTGACCGCACACTCGTGTCGAAAAAAGGAGTGATAAATAATAATAATAAAACTTTGCAATGACTAAGAACAAGAACACTTATTATAAAACGGCTTAAATAAACTTAAGAGCTCCCAAGTGACTTGGGAGAAGAATGATTGCATGTACCGAAGTACTTATATCATATCTATGTTCAACCCAACTTTAAACACGTCTTAACCGACTGTCGGCTTCTCCCTCTTCGGTCAAGGACCGAAAAGTGTTATGTACTCCATCGGTCGAGAATATCGATGGTGTTTCCAATAACCAGGCAATCAGGCCATAAGGCTGTAATAGACAAAGCGCGCTCAGGAAACTTATGCTATATTACTGCGAAGAGTAAGAAGCATCTTCGAAGAAAATAGTACCCCCACCGATACCTTTCTTCGGTGCTCATTGTTATTATGAGACTTGTGCAATAGATTTTTTGTACTCATGAGTTCCGTTGTGTGCCGACCATCATTGAATAACTATAAGAGCGCTAGCTTTCGGCTTCACCCAGTCTGAGGTCCGGCTCGGGTGACCCGATCGTGACAATCGCAGAGGTGCTCCCTTTACTCCCTAGCCGAACAATCGGGAACGTAGGGGTAAACACAGGAGCGAGGCAACCCAGCTTGCAAATCGCTTAAGTCAATGTGGTGCATATTGTGGCATAATACACGAATAAGGAACGAAGCCGTACAAGTATAATCATATGCAAGTGGAAAAGCTTCATGAAGGAAGCCCCCGAATGAATTGGGTATTTGAATTTATGCGTCACAAACAAAGTTTGGACAAGAAAGTTTTTTACAAGCAACTTTTTTCCAAAAAAGTATAATGCTTGGTCGAACCGGACACAAGTTAGAAATTA
>NC_053028.1:680320863-680368825 GCF_003073215.2 Triticum urartu
ACAAACTGTAGGTAAAGAGAGGTAAAGGATAGAACCAGTTGCTTGGTGAAGACAATGATTTGTTGGACTAGTTCCAGTTGCTGTGACAACTATACGTCTGGTTAGGGAGGCTGAGATTCAACTCAGAAGACCGTGTCTTCACCTTATTCCTCTTGATCTAAGGACACACAGTCCTCGCCCAATCACTCTAGTAAGTCTTCAAGGGACACTTCCAAACCTTCACAGACTTCGTTCACCAGCAATCCACAATGACTCTTGGATGATGAGAATGCGACGCCTAACCGGCTGGAGAATTCACAGTCCTCAAGTGTAACAAGTCTTCAGGTCATGCAGACAGAAAGACTTCAGTGATACATAACACTCTTTGCCTCTGGGTGTTTAGAGATTTGTCCTTGCAAGGATTTCTCTCTCAAATGCTTCAGAGGTGGGTTGCTCTCAAACGACAAAAGTCGTGCACTAACTCTGAGCAGCCACTAATTTATGGTGCAGGGGGTGGGCTCTTTATAGCCAGGAGGCAACCCGACTTGATTTTTCCAAAATGACCCTGGGTCACTAAGGAACTGACACGTGTCTAATGGTCAGATTTCAAACACACGTGGAAGCTTGACTTGGGCTACAAGTGAAGCTGACTCATCCAGCTCTGGATAAGATTTGCTCTCATTGTCTTCACTCGAAACATAGGATTTGGTTGAGCATCACTTCAGTCACTCTGACTTTGTTCACTTGGACCCCACTTAAATGTGTAGTGGTTCCTATGACTCAACAAAGAAGAAAAGGAAACTACGAAACAACTATGTCTTCGCACTCCATAGTCTTCACGTGAATGTCTTCTCGAGTCATAATCTTCGTTGTGAATATCTTCACAGACCACCATTGTCTTCAATGTCTTCACACATTTTTAGGGTCATCTCTGGTAGGTAAACCAAATCAATGAGGGACTACTACCTGTGTTATCCTGCAATTCTCACAAACACATTAGTCTCTCAACCAAGTTTGTCATCAATACTCCAAAACCAACTGGGGGTGGCACTAGATGCACTTACAATCTCTCCCTTTTTGGTGATTGATGAAAAACTGGTTGAAGTTTTCAACGGGGATAAAAGTATGTGAAAGTTGGGAATTACGGCATTGTCTTCGTAAGTACCAAAAGGCTCCCCCTGAAGATGTGCATATAAGTAGTTTGCTTTTGAATGCAAATCCACATGGCAGGTTTCACTTTGTAGAGATCCTCTTCAACTTATGAAGACAATTCATCATGCATATAAAGATATGACGAAGATAATGACATGCATAATGAAAAATGGACGTCTGCGAAATGACTTCATGCGGAATTTATCATCGCATCATGAAGTAGTAGAAAAAGTAGCAAACGACCATCAAGTTTAAGTGTTACAACCAAAAGAACCAAATGTATCAAAAGACGAAGGTTGTAATCACTTGGCAAAAAGTAGAAACCACCCATAAAGGACCCGCTTGAAGACTATCAACTCATATGCTTCTCCCCCTTTTGTCAGTAATGACCAAAAAGGTTTGAAGACATAGAGTATCTACTCATTCCCATCAGGAGTAGATGCAGGAGCAGGGTCGATGTTGGAGTTTTGTGGTGCAGAGGGGACTGGTGCAGTGTCGATATGCAGTGAAACAATGGTTGGTGAAGTGGCATCGTCTTCTTCATCGACGACTCTCGCAACAACAGTTGCAGCCGAAGATGAATACTGAGAATCTTCAATGGAAGGAGTCTGACGCCAGCTTGCATTCTGGGGAGGCTTGTGATACGTCCATTTTGCATCATGCTTTTATATCGATATTTATCGCATTATGGACTGTTATTTCACTTTATATCACAATACTTATGGCTATTCTCTCTTATTTTACAAGGTTTACATAAGGAGGGAGAATGCCGGCAGATGGAATTCTGGGCTGGAAAAGGAGCAAATATTAGAGACCTATTCTGCGCAACTCCAAAAGTCATGAAACTCCACGGAACGTCTTAAAAGAAATAAAGAAAAATCCATGCCAAAGATGAAGGCCAGGGGGCCCACACCCTTCTCACGAGGGTGCCCCCCCCTAGGGCGCACCCCCCTACCTCGTGTGCCCCTTGGTGGGTCTCCGATGTCCATCTTATCCTATATGAAGTCTTTCGATGAGAAAAAAATAAGAAGCAACCTTTCGGGACGAGACTCCGCCGCCACGAGGCGGAACCGATTCGGAACCAATCTAGAGCTTCGGCAGAGCTGTTCTGCCGGGGAAACTTCCCTCCCGGAGGGGGAAATCATCACCATCATCATCACCAACGCTCCTCTCATCGGGAGAGGGCAATCTCCATCAGCATCTTCACCAGCACCATCTCATCTCCAAACCCTAGTTCATCTCTTGTATCCAATTCTTGTCTCAAAGTCCGGGATTGGTGTCAGTAGGTTGCTAGTAGTGTTAATTACTCCTTGTAGTTGATGCTAGTTGGTTTATTTGGTGGAAGATCATATGTTCAGATCCTTTATGCATATTATTACCCCTCTGATTATGAACATGAATATGCTTTGTGAGTAATTACGTTTGTTCCTGAGGACAAGGGAGAAGTCTTGCTATTAGTAGTCATGTGAATTTGGTATGCGTTTGATATTCTGATAAGATGTATGTTGTCTAGCCTCTAGTGGTGTTATGTGAACGTCGACTACATAACACTTCACCATTATTTGGTCCTAGAGGAAGGCATTGGGAAGTAATAAGTAGATGATGGGTTGCTAGAGTGACAGAAGCTTAAACCCTAGTTTATGCGTTGCTTCGTAAGGGGCTGATTTGGATCCATATGTTTCATGCTATGGTTAGGTTTACCTTAATACTTTTGTTGTAGTTGTGGATGCTTGCAATAGAGGTTAATCATAAGTGGGGTGCTTGTTCAAGTAAGAACAGCACCCAGGCACCGGTCCACCCACATATCAAATTATCAAAGTATCGAACGCGAATCATATGAACGTGATGAAAACTAGCTTGACAAGATTCCCATGTGTCCTCAGGAGCGCTTTTCCTATTATAAGAGTTTGTTCCGGCTTGTCCTTTGCTACAAAAAGGATTGGGCCACCTTGCTGCACCTTTTTTACTTTTGTTACTTATTGCTCGTTACAATTTACCTTATTACAAAACTATTTGTTACCACTTATTTTAGTACTTGCAGAGAATACCTTGCTGAAAACCGCTTATCATTTCCTTCTGCTCCTTGTTGGGTTCGACACTCTTACATATCGAAAGGACTACGATAGATACCCTATGCTTGTGGGTCATCAAGACTGTTTTCTGGCGCCGTTGCCGGGGAGTGTAGCGCCTTTGGTAAGTGGAATTTGGTAAGGAAAAATTTATATAGTGTGCTGAAATTTACTGTCACTTGTTACTATGGAATGTAATTCTCTAAGGGGCTTGTTCGGGGTATCTTCACCCTGTCTAGTAGAGCAAAGAGTTGCTCCTCAACCTACTGAATCTATTAATGAAACTCCTTTTGAATTTCATGTGGCTATGATGGAAAAACTGCTAGCTAATCCTTTTACAGGAGATGGAACAAAACATCCTGATGAGCACTTAATATATGTGGATGAAGTTTGTGGATTATTTAAGCTTGCAGGTATACCTGATGATGTTGCTAAGAAGAAGGTCTTCCCTTTATCTTTGAAGGGAGACGCATTGATATGGTATAGGCTATGTGATGATATGAGATCGTGGGACTATAAAAGATTGAAGCTGGAATTTGATCAAAAGTATTACCCTATGCATCTTGTTCATCGTGATCGAAATTATATATATAATTTCTGGCCTCGCGAAGGAGAAAGCATCGCTCAAGCTTGGGGGAGGCTTAAATCAATGTTATATTCATGCCCCAATCATGAGCTCCTGAGAGAAATAATTATGCCAAGTTTTTATGCTCGGCTTTCTCATACTAATCAAACCATGCTTGATACTTCTTGTGCTGGGTCTTATATGATGAAGACTATTGAATTCAGATGGAACTTATTGGATAGAATTAAATGCAACTCTGAAGATTGGGACCTCGACAAAGGTAAGGAGTCAGGTATGACACCTAAGTTTGATTGTGTTAAATCTTTTATGGATACCGATATTTTCCATAAGTTTAGCATTAAATATGGACTTGATTCTGAGATAGTAGCTTCTTTCTGTGAATCTTTTGCTACCTATGTTGACCTCCCTAAGGAGAAGTGGTTGAAATATCATCCTCCCATAGAAGTAAAAGTAGTTGCACCTATTAAAGTTGAAGAATACACTGTCACTTATAATGATCCTATTGTTCCTACTTCTTATATTGAGAAACCACCTTTCCCTGTTAGAATAAAGGATCATGCTAAAGCTTCAACTATTGTTCGTAAAAGCAATATTAGAACTTATACACCTCCTGAGCAAGTTAAATTAGAACCTATATTGCTATTGTTAAAGATCTCTTGTCTGATAATATTGATGGGCATGTTATTCAGTTCGAAGGTGAAACTGCTAGAATTGCTAAACCGTGTGATAAGGATAAACATAGACCTGTGGTAGGCGTGCCTGTTATTTCTATTAAAATAGGAGATCATTATTATCATGGCTTATGTGATATGGGTGCTAGTGCTAGTGTTATACCTCATGACTTATACAAAGAAATTAAGAATGAAATTGCACCTGTTGAGTTAGAAGATATTGATGTTACTATTAAGCTTGCTAATAGAGATACTATTGCACCAATTGGAATTGTTAGAGATGTTGAAGTCTTGTGTGGGAAAACTAAATATCCTGTTGATTTTCTTGTTCTTACTTCTCCACAAGATAGCTTTTGTCCCATTATATTTGGTAGACCCTTCTTAAATACTGTCAATGCTACCATAGAATGCACTAAGAATATTGTTACTGTTGGTTTGGATGATATGGTTCATGAGTTTAATTTCTCTAAATTTAGTAAACAACATCGTGAGGAAGAATTACCTAGTAAGGATGAAATTATTGGTCTTGCTTCTATTACCGTACCTCCTAGTGATCCTTTAGAACACTATTTGCTAGACCATGAAAATGATATTTTCATGAATGAAAGAATGGATATAGATGAAGTATTCTTTAAAAAGGAACCTATTCTGCAACACAATTTGCATGTTGAAATTTTAGGAGATTCTCCTCCACCCAAGGGTGATCCCGTGTGTGAGCTTAAACCGTTGCCTGATAATCTTAAATATGCTTATCTTGATGAAAAGAAGATATATCCTGTTATTATTAGTGCTAACCTTTCATAGCATGAAGAAGAAAGATTATTGAAAACTCTGAAGAAGCATCGTGCTGCTATTGGATATACTCTTGATGATCTTAAGGGCATTAGTCCCACTATATGTCAACATAAAATAAATTTGGAAGCAGATGCCAAACCAGTTCATGATCCTCAACAACGTTTGAATCCTAAAATGAAAGAAGTGGTAAGAAAAGAAATACTGTCAATGCTACCATAGACTGCACTAAGAATATTGTTACTGTTGGTTTGGATGATATGGTTCATGAGTTTAATTTCTCTAAATTTGGTAAACAACATCGTGAGGAAGAATTACCTAGTAAGGATGAATTTATTGGTCTTGCTTCTATTGTCGTACCTCCTAGTGATCCTTTAGAACACTATTTGCTAGACCATGAAAATGATATGTTCATGAATGAAAGAAGGGATATAGATGAAGTATTCTTTAAACAGGAACCTATTCTGTAACACAATTTGCCTGTTGAAATTTTAGGAGATCCTCCTCCACCCAAGGGTGATCTCGTGTTTGAGCTTAAACCGTTGCCTGATAATCTTAAATATGCTTATCTTGATGAAAAGAAGATATATCCTGTTATTATTAGTGCTAACCTTTCAGAGCATGAAGAAGAAAGATTATTGAAAACTCTAAAGAAGCATCGTGCTGCTATTGGATATACTCTTGATGATCTTAATTAAGGGCATTAGTCCCACTCTATGTCAACATAAAATAAATTTGGAAGCAGATGCCAAACCAGTTCATGATCCTCAACGACGTCTGAATCCTAAAATGAAAGAAGTGGTAAGAAAAGAAATACTTAAGCTTCTGGAGGCAGGTATAATTTATCCCTTTGCTCATAGTGAGTGGGTAAGTCCTGTTCATTGTGTCCCTAAGAAGGGAGGTATTACTGTTGTTCCTAATGATAAAGATGAATTGATTCCACAAAGAATTATCATAGGTTAGAGGATGGTAATTGATTTCCGCAAATTAAATAAAGCTACTAAGAAAGATCATTACCCCTTACCTTTTATTGATCAAATTCTAGAAAGATTATGCAAACATACACATTATTGATTTCTAGATGGTTATTCTGGTTTCTCTCAAATACCTGTGTCGGCTAGAGATCAATCAAAGACTACTTTTACATGCCCTTTTGGTACTTTTGCTTATAGATGTATGCCTTTTGGTTTATGTAATGCACCTGCTACCTTTCAAAGATGCATGATGGCTATATTATCTGACTTTTGTAAAAAGATTTGTGAGGTTTTCATGGACGACTTTTCGGTCTATGGTTCTTCTTTTGATGATTGATTGAGCAATCTTGATCGAGTTTTGCAGAGATGTGAAGAAACTAATCTTGTCTTGAATTGGGAAAAGTGCCACTTTATGGTTAATGAAGGTATTGTCTTGGCGCACAAAGTTTCTAAAAGAGGTATCGAAGTTGATAAAGCCAAGGTTGATGCTATTGAAAAGATGCCATGTCCCAAGGACGTCAAAGGTATAAGAAGTTTCCTTGGTCACGCTGGATTTTATAGGAGGTTCATTAAGGACTTCACAAAAATTTCTCGGCCTCTAACTAATTTATTGCAAAAAGATATACCATTTGTCTTTGACGATGATTGTGTAGAAGCATTTGAAATACTTAAGAAAGCATTAGTCTCTGCACCTGTTGTTCAGCCACCTGATTGGAATTTACCCTTTGAAATTATGTGCGATGCTAGTGATTATGCTGTAGGTGTTGTTCTAGGGCAAAGAGTTGATAGGAAATTCAATGTTATTCATTATGCTAGTAAGACTCTAGACAATGCTCAAAGAAATTATGCTACTACTGAAAAAGAGCTTTTCGGAGTTGTATTTTCTTGTGATAAGTTCAGACCTTATATTGTTGATTCTAAAGTAACTATTCACACTGATCATGCTGCTATTAAATACCTTATGGAAAAGAAAGATGCTAAACCTAGACTTATTAGATGGGTTCTCTTGCTACAAGAATTTGATTTGCATATTGTTGATAGAAAGGGAGCTGAGAACCCCGTTGCAGACAACTTATCTAGGTTAGAAAATATTCTTGATGACCCACTACCTATCAATGATGACTTTCCTGATGAACAATTAAATGTTATAAGTACTTCTCGTAGTACTCCATGGTATGCTGATTATGCTAATTATATTGTTGCTAAGTTTATACCACCTAGCTTCACATACCATCAAAACAAAAAAAATTCTTCTATGACTTGAGACATTACTTTTGGTATGACCCACATCTTTATAAAGAAGGAGTAGATGGTGTTATTAGACGATGTGTACCTGAGCATGAAGAGGAACAGATCCTACGCAAGTGTCATTCCAAGTCTTATGGAGGACACCACACTGGAGATAGAACTGCACATAAGGTATTGCAATCTGGTTTTTATTGGCCTACTCTCTTCAAGGATGCTCGTAAGTTTGTCTTGTCATGTGATGAATGTCAAAGAATTGGTAATATTAGTAGACGTCAAGAAATGCCTATGAATTATTCTCTTGTTATTGAATCGTTTGACGTTTGGGGCTTTGATTATATGGGATCTTTTCCTACCTCTAATGGATATACACATATTTTAGTTGCTGTTGATTACGTTACTAAGTGGGTAGAAGCTATTCCAACTAGTAGTGCTGATCATAACACTTCTATCAAAATGCTTAAGGAAGTTATTTTTCCGAGGTTTGGTGTCCCTAGATATTTAATGACTGATGGTGGTTCACACTTTATTCATGGTGCTTTCCGTAAAATGCTTGCTAAATATGATGTATATCATAGAATTGCATCTCCTTATCACCCACAGTCTAGTGGTCAAGTAGAGTTGAGCAATAGAGAGCTCAGATTAATTTTTCAAAAGACAGTTAATAGGTCTAGAAAGAATTCGGCTAAGAAACTTGATGATGCATTATGGGCATATAGAACTGCATACAAAAATCCTATGGGTATGTCTCCATATAAAATGGTATATGGAAAAGCATGTCACTTACCTCTCGAACTAGAACATAAGCCATATTGGGCTATTAAGGAGCTCAACTATGATTTCAAACTTGCCGGTGAGAAGAGGTTATTTCATATTAGCTCACTTGATGAATGGAGAACCCAAGCATATGAAAATGCCAAGTTATTTAAAGAAAAAGTTAAAAGATGGCATGACAAAAGGATACAAAAGCGTGAGTTTAATGTAGGTGATTATGTATTGCTATACAACTCTCGTTTAAGATTTTTTGCAGGAAAACTTCTCTCTAAATGGGAAGGCTTATCGAGGAGGTCTATTTTTTCGGTGGAATAAAAATCAAAAACTTCGAAGGCACAAATCCGAACATTATATCTCAGGTAATCACATAAATGTTGAAACTAATATTATTGAAACCGTAACCCCAGAGGAATACATAAGGGACACTTTCCGAAACGTTTCAGACTCCGAAAGGGAATAGGTATGTGGTACGGTAAGTAAACCGACTCCAAAACAATTTCTAAGGCAATATTTCTCCGTTTTGGAATATTTAGAAAAATAGAAAAAATAAGTAGCTGTCCGGGAAGGACACGAGGGCCCCACAAGGGTGGTGGGCGCGCCCTACCCCCTGGGCGCACCCCCTACCTCGTGAGCACCTCGTGTGCCTTCCGGACTTCGTTTTATTGTACGATACGTATTTTGGTTGGTAAAAATTCATTATATATTCTCCCGAAGGCTTTGACTCTCGTATCACGCAAATCTCCTCTATTCTTGTTTCGAGCTGTTTTCTGTCAGGGTTTCCAAGGCCAGGCATCATGCCGTCCCCCTCCTCCAACAATGGTGACAACGATGCTTGGCTAATGAGGATAGATCTGAAGGGGGAAGAACCAACGAAGGTCAACAAGGATGAAAGGATCAAGAAGGCCACGGATGATCAAGCTCGGGTAGCAAAAGACATCCTTCAACTTGATCATAACCTTCTTACCCCAACTGAGATCGAAGCTTTCAAGATGATTGAGTTAGCTCGTATACATAATAAGTATCTCACACAAGAAAATATTTTGTTGAAGGAGCATATTGTCGCACTCAAGGGCATTATCCGCAAGCTGGAGGACCTCTTATGCTCGATGTGCGATTATCCATCACCACCACCTTCTTTACCGATCAAGGAGATATAATCACATGGGTATGGGCACTCCCCTTGGCAACTACCAAGCTTGGGGGAGGTGCCCCAGTATCGTATCACAATCACATCTCCTATCTTTACCGTTTTTCTTAGTTCGATCCTATTAGTAGTATCTTGATCTAGTAGAATAAAGTTTATGGCATGATCTAGTTTTGAGTTTTGTTTTATGATCTCTCTATGTAATCGAGTCCGTGAGTTATATATAATAAATATTAGTGTTGAGTCAAGGGCCTGATTATTTTGCCATGATCTTGGGTGAATAAAAGAAAAGAGAAAAAGAATAAAAAGAAACAACAAGTTCATATTGATCTTATTGAGAGTAATGACTTCACATAGAAAGAGTATGATGATTAAAAGTTGTTGGGAATTGGCACACATAGCTTTGGTCATTGTTGCAATTAATAAGAAGTAATAAGGAAAGAGAGGTTTTCACATATAGATATATTATCATTGACATCTTTTATGATTGTAAGAACTCATCAAAATATGACATGCTAAAGAGTTGATATTGGACAAGGAAGACAACGTAATGAGTTATGTCTTTCTTATATCTGAGATAAAGTATGTTGTCATGGTTCCTATAACTTGTTGAGCTTGCCTTTCCCCCTCATGCTAGCCAAATTCTCAGCACCAAGTAGAAATACTACTTGTGCTTCCAAATATCCCTAAACCAGTTTTGCCATGAGAGTCCACCATATCTACCTATGGATTGAGTAAGATCCTTCAAGTTGTCATCGATGCAAAGCAATAAAAATTTCTGTAAATATGTATGATTGATTGGTGTGGGAGAAATAAGCTTTATACGATCTTGTGATGTGGAATTAATAAAAGCGACGGACTTCATAATAAAGGTTCACATCACAAGGGGCAATATAAAGTGATGTTCTTTCACATTGAGATTTTATATATCCAACCATAAAAGTGCATGGAAACCTCTGCTTCCCTCTGCGAAGGGCCTATCCTTTATTATTATCTTCTATCTTATGCAAGAGTCACGGTGATCTTCACCTTTCCTTTTTCATTTTATCCTTTGGCAAGCTCAGCATGTTGGAAAGAACATGATATATATATCTAACTGAGTGTAGGGGAGCATGAACCATTATTGTTGACATTACCCTTGAGGTAAAAGGTTGTGGGGCAAAACTATGAGCCCCTATCTTTCTCTGTGTCCGATTAAGACTCTGTAACCACAAGTATCGTGTGAGTGTTAGCAATTATGGAGGACTAAATGATAGTTGAGTATGTGGACTTGCTTTTTAGCTCTGACATAGACTCTTTCCGATGTTATGATAAATTGCAATTGCTTCAGTGACTGAGATTATAGTTTGTTGGAACCCAATAAGGTTTATGATTTATACTTTTGCATTGTGAATAGATCATCACTTGAACATAAGTAATCATATGACAAAACCTATATCTGTTGCTGTTATAAGAATAATCATGATGCCTGCATGTCCGTATTTTATTTTTATCGACACCTCTACCTCTAAACATGAGGACATATTTATTGTTATCGGCTTTTCGCTTGAGGACAAGCGAGGTCTAAGCTTGGGAAAATTGATATGTCCATTTTGCATCATGCTTTTATATCGATATTTATCGCATTATGGACTATTATTTCACTTTATATCACAATACTTATGGCTATTCTCTCTTATTTTACAAGGTTTACATTAGGAGGGAGAATGCCGGCAGTTGGAATTCTGGGCTGGAAAAGGAGCAAATATTAGAGACCTATTCTGCGCAACTCCAAAAGTCCTGAAACTTCACGGAATGTCTTAAAAGAAATAAAGAAAAATCAATGCCAAAGATGAAGGCCGGGGGGCCCACACCCTTCTCACGAGGGTGCCCCCCCCTAGGGCGCGCCCCCTACCTCGTCGGGCCCCTGGTGGGTCTCCGACATCCATCTTTTCCTATATGAAGTCTTTCGATGAGAAAAAAATAAGAAGCAACCTTTCGGGACGAGACTCCGCCGCCACGAGGCGGAACCAATCTAGACCTCCCGCAGAGCTGTTCTGCCGGGGAAACTTCCCTCCGGGAGGGGGAAATCATCAATATCGTCATCACCAACGCTCCTCTCATCGGGAGAGGGCATTCTCCATCAACATCTTCTCCAGCACCATCTCATCTCCAAACCCTAGTTCATCTCTTGTATCCAATTCTTGTCTCAAAGTCCGGGATTGGTGTTAGTAGGTTGCTAGTAGTGTTGATTACTCCTTGTAGTTGATGCTAGTTGGTTTATTTGGTGGAAGATCATATGTTCAGATCCTTTATGCATATTATTACCCCTCTGATTATGAACATGAATATGCTTTGTGAGTAATTACGTTTGTTCCTGAGGACAAGGGAGAAGTCTTGCTATTAGTAGTCATGTGAATTTGGTATTCGTTTGATACTTTGATAAGATGTATGTTGTCTAGCCTCTAGTGGTGTTATGTGAACGTCGACTACATAACACTTCACCATTATTTGGGCCTAGAGTAAGGCATTGGGAAGTAATAAGTAGATGATGGGTTGCTAGAGTGACAGAAGCTTAAACCCTAGTTTATGGGTTGCTTCGTAAGGGGCTGATTTGGATCCATATGTTTCATGCTATGGTTCCGTTTACCTTAATACTTTTGTTGTAGTTGTGGATGCTTGCAATAGAGGTTAATCATAAGTGGGATGCTTGTTCAAGTAAGAACATCACCCAAGCACTGGTCCACCCACATATCAAGTTATCAAAGTATCGAACATGAATCATATGAACGTGATGAAAACTAGCTTGACGATATTCCCATGTGTCCTCGGGAGCACTTTTCCTATTATAAGAGTTTGTTCCGGCTTGTCCTTTGCTACAAAAAGGATTGGGCCACCTTGCTGCACCTTATTTACTTTTGTTACTTGTTGCTCATTACAATTTACCTTATTACAAAACTATCTGTTACCAGCATGGAATCAAATTTGAAGCCCTCTGTGAAGCCGTCTTCACGAAGATCATCTTCAGAGCATAGCAGAGTGAGACTATTCCAAGACCGCCGACAGGCTTCATGAGCTACGAATGAGTTCTTAGTGGCAGAATTGTGAATGTGATTGACATCCATCAAGATGCTCTACATCTGACGCTTGAACCAGTCATGATGCTTGTCCTGCTTCTGATGTAAGGCCAGAAGAAGCTCTCGGTCATTGAGTGCACAAGAACACTTCTGAGGCAGTTGAGCAATGGTGTTGTCAGTGGCTTCAGTGTTTACACGGTGAGGCACACATATATTGCCAGCCAGAGGATAAGCAGGAGTTTCAACATTGGGGACATGAGTGCCTTCAATTGGCTGCGTGAAGCTTTGGCGATCAACATTGTGAAGATAAAGTGGCTCCTTGGCAGGCTCAGGGTAGATGGCTTCAACTGATAGATCAACCTTAGGCAAAAAGATAAGATGGTTGCACGCTGATGGCTATTAGTCGATAGAAGAGTGAAGCTTGATTAAGCGCATCACCCAAGGAGCATAAAACTTCAAGCCAAGCAGATCAATTCCAGATGCAGCAAGCTGTCTGATGAAGAAATCTTGGTAATTGAATGTGATGACATTGACAATATAGAATACCAAAGTTTTCATGGTTCCTTCAAGTTTGGCTTCAGCTAAGTATCCCTTGATGGGCCAGAGAGTACGCCTCGGAATATGATAGATTGTGCGGGGTAGGTACTCAAGGTCCTTGACGAAGAACTCCTTGGGATAATCAGCATCTTGAGGCAATGGCTTCATCATGCTGAGCATCTGACCCATATTTGGTTCAGGCCGCTGGAAGGTACTTGATACGTCTCTGTCGTATCTATAATTTTTGATTATTCCATGCCAATATTCTACAACTTTCATATACTTTTGGCAACTTTTTATACTATTTTTGGGGACTAACATATTGATCCAGTGCCCAGTGCCAGTTCCTGTTTGTTGCATGTTTTTTGTTTTGCAGAAAATCCATATAAAACGGAGTCCAAATGGGATAAAAATGGATGGAGATTATTTTTGGAATATTTGGAAAATATGGGAAGAAAAATCCACGCGAGACGGTTCCCGAGGGGGGCACAAGGCAGGGGGCCCCGTGACCCTCGTGGGCCCCTCGTAAGGCGGTTGCTGCTATTCTTTTGCCGCGAGAAAGCTAATTTTCAAGAAAAATCACGGCGAAGGTTTCACTCCAATCGGAGTTACGGATCTCCATATATATACGAAATGGTGAAAGGGCAGCCAGGGAGAACGCAGAAACAGAGAGGGACAAAGAGACAGATCCAATCTCGGAGGGGCTCTCGCCCCTCCTGATGGTGTCCCAAACTAGGGGGTACTCACCACGTCGTCTCCGGATCTGTTAGATTGGGCCGAGGACCCCCATGGCCGTATACTCATGGGCCAGTTCGGACAGCTGCCGCATACATGGAAGATTCCACAAGACTTGGTGATCAAGACAAGGACTCCTCCCCACCGGCGTATTCAGCTAGGACTCTTGTTATCCTAGGCCTCTGGTGCATTATATAAACCGAGGCCAGGCTAGTCGATAGATGATATGCAACAACAATCATACCATAGGCTAGCTTCAGGGGTTTAGCCTCCTTGATCTCGTGGTAGATCTACTCTTGTACCACCCATATCATCAATATTAATCAACCAGGACGTAGGGTTTTACCTCCATCAAGAGGGCCTGAACCTGGGTAAAACATCGTGTTCCCTGCCTCCTGTTACCATCCGCCTTAAACGCACAGTTCGGGACCCCCTACCCGTGATCCGCCGGTTTTGACACTGACATTGGTGCTTTCATTGAGAGTTCCGCTGTGTGATCGGCAAAACGGTTGATGGCTCGCCTGCAGACCAACTGCAACTTCGGCATCTTCGTCACCAGCTCGACTGGTCACCTTGGTTCAACCAAAGACTGCGCCCTACCTCCGATCGTCATGCTCGGATAAGGGCCTTTACAAACATCAACTCCGATCTCTATCAAGATCATGGAGGAATCATCCAGGGAGCCCGGGGGCTCAACGTCAACATTGCCCTCGGGCGACCGTGCTGTTTTTCTGGACAACATTGCCCTCGGTGGAATTGTGTGGAATTGAGTCTACAACAACCCTGGAAAATTTCGACGAGTTCCGATGGAGGAATCTCTGGCAATCCACAATATACCGGAGCCCTGTCAAATATGGATGGGAATCTGGATGAGTTTAGAGAGTGGTGTCCAGCTTCTAGCTCGGACGTCCTTCGGAAGATCCAACCGTTGATAGGCTGCGGAACTCCCATATCTACCACCTCTCAAAATTTCAGCTCGATCCGACCGTCCAAACTCTGGGAACCTTCCGATTAGTGCATCGCTTTTCGGATCTGTTTTCTGCGCGAAAACGAATCTAACCCGAGTTCGTCTTTTTTATGAACGGGATTTTGGACATCCTTTTGAAGGAATTTTTGTATGGGGTATTGTGTTTTGTTCCCGAACATATCCCACTAACTTTAAGATCTTTTGAACATGATCTTCAACATCATGCCGTTGTCAAACCAGTCCGGCAATATTGCTCCACGGCTGCCGACCTACGCTAGACACGTCGTCACTTTGTTGAGCCGAGCTCAACTTCTTCGGATCATCATCTCGGCAAGCCGAACAAGAGTACGGCATTGCGAAGGATAAATCATCACCAACATCGCCGCCCCACGGATTACACGGAGCGGGCATACCGGCATCGCCGCACGGTCGCTTCATCAAGCCGGCATCGACCACGTCACGACCTGCATCGGCAGGGCCGCACTATTGCTTCTTCAAGCTGGTGTCCATCACGCCGACCTACTTCGACTCATCGGCTGACATCGAGGCTTCGCTATCTCGGCTGGACCGGGGGCTTCGCCATCTCTTCATCAACCTACTCCGGACACTTCGGCGCCACTAGCCGACCAGCTCCGCCACGTTAGCAGGACCAAGGGCTTTGCCTTGGTGAGCCAACCTTCGCCAGCATTGCCATGCCGTCGTTTTATCGCCGATCAGGCAATGGGTGTGCGGATCGAGTCCCAATTTTGGGAATCACCTTCCTTCGGATTGCTACAACAAATAAACCAGGTGCTATTAATCCTAGTATTTTCTTTGCTTCTTTGGGTTCATTTTTCCTAAGGAATTATTACTCTGGCTTGTCCATCATATGTACACAGGTCTATCAAATGGTGGCCGCATTAACGAGGTCACATGGTGGTTCGGTCAGTCTCCGTACATAGTCCGGCAAATGCTGCATCCGGAACTCGGACCGACCTGTGAATTCAGGCTTTGCCACGCCTTTACCGCATCACGCCGACGCCCTGCATCGACATTAACTTCGGCGCCAGGCCATATTTCTTCTATTACTCACTTTGCATAAATTATTTACTATGCAACGATTTTTTTTACTATTATCTCCGGTTTGCATCACTTTTTGTGCACAGGAAAATGATCCGGGTTGGGCAGTATCGTCAACTCGGTGTATTGACATACCACGCCACCTCGGCTAGATGGGGGGCTTCGTCAACACTTCATTACCCCATGCCGGGGACTTCGGCATCACTCTGCCGGCCTGCATTGACAGTGCTATGTCACCACTTCGGCGTGTCGAGCTCTCCGCTCCGACACCTCGGGACCGGCTTGGGGGACGGAGCCTTGTCCCGCATCAAGCTCGGACCGCGTCATCAATGCCGAACACATTAATCAGCTGAGTCGCTTTCATGCTCAAAGTTTTAATTTTTAACTTGTGTTCGGTTCGACCAAGCATTATACTTTTTGGGAAAAAAGTTGCTTGTAATTTTTTTCCTTGTCCAAACTTTTTTTGTGACGCATAAATTCAAATACCCAATTCATTTTGGGGCTTACTTCATGAAGCTTTTCCTCTTGCATATGATTATACTTGTACGACTTTGTTCCTTGTTCGTGTATTACGCCACAATATGCACCATATTGACTTAAGCGATTTGCAAGCTGGGTTGCCTCACTCCTGTGTTTACCCCTACGTTCCCGATTGTTCGGCTAGGGAGTAAAGGGAGCACCTCTGCGATTGTCACGATCGGGTCATCCGAGCCGGACCTCAGACTGGGTGAAGCCGAAAGCTAGCGCTCTTATAGTTTTCAATGATGGTCGGCACACAACAGAACTCATGAGTACAAAAAATCTATTGCACGAGTCTCATAATAACAATGAGCACCGAAGAAAGGTATCGGTGGGGGTACTATTTTCTTCGAAGATGCTTCTTACACTTCGCAGTAATATAGCATAAGTTCCCTGAGCGCGCTTTGTCTGTTACAGCCTTATGGCCTAATTGCCTGGTTAGTGGAAACACCATTGATATTCTCGACAGATGGAGTACATAACACATTTCGGTCCTTGACCGAAGAGGGAGAAGCCGACGGTCGGTTAAGACACGTTTAAAGTTTGGTTGAACATAGATATGATATAAGTACTTCGGTACATGCAATCATTTTTTACCCAAGTCACTTGGGGGCTCTTAAGTTTATTTGAGCCATTTTATAATAAGTGTTCTTCTTCTTAGTTGTTGCAAAGTTTTTATTACTATTATTATTCATCACTCCTTTTTACGACACGAGTGTGTGGTCACTAGCCGGGGAGCCTAATTTCTCTCTCAAAGCCGTTAGAGTTTAGTTTGCTAAACTGGCCTAATGAGACGTACTCCGCCTTTGGATAGGAGGTTGAAGCCGTAGGCTGACCCGCTTGAAGTCTTGATATAGGATGTGTCATGTTAAAGCACGATAGAAACACTTTTTTTCTCTCTAAGACCAATTTTCGGATTGGCACCGAACACTTGATCTTGTTCGGACGTCAAGTTTTTACTGACGTTTTTTAGTTTCCAAGCTTATGGCACTTTTAAACTATTTGTGTGTTTCCAGCACAAGTCTCGCAGTGTAATGCTGGACACCTTTAGAGATTCGGCAAAAATATTCTCGGATATTGCTATATATGCATCGGTTTCGAATTGTGTCTTCAGTCAATAGTTGGGTTGCCCGACTCCTGCGCTTTCCTCCTACATTCCGCTTTGTTCGGCTAGGTGTGCAAAGGGAGAACCACTGCGATTGTGCTTCCAACTCACATGGTTAACCACCTCAGTGGAGAAAGCCGAAAACTGACTGTCACAATAAGCATAAACTGGTCAGCGATCCGATGACGGTGTTAAATGATGGGCCATTCGTAACAATGCCTGAAGTGTTTACGGCTTGACCTCGACTGTCGCTGAACACTACCGGGGGCTATTAACTGGCATCCCAAACTAAATCCTCGATATTTTTCTCTTCTATTCGAGCTGAGGTTTCATGATCATGCTTAGCATGACAAGCCAAAGAAAGGAACCGATAGCGGGACTATTTTCTTTGGAAGACATTTCTTCTGTTAAACAGTAATATAACATGTCTCTTTGCGTACCTTTGTTTATAAAACCGTGTGGCCAGATTGCCTTGTTTGTCGTAAATCTTTGCCCTCATAAAGGCTTTATAAAGTAGGACAAACACTCCTCGGCTACTGGCCGAGGAGGTGGAAGCCGATGGTCGGTCAACAAAGTTTTGTACAATGTGGATCCGAGCATTAATGACGTAAAGTACTTGGATACATAGAGTCATTCCACATAATTTGTGATTTTACCATGGATATCGATCCTTAATTCGGCCACCCGTGCCCGCATTATGGCTCAGGGGCTACTGGGCTTCGGGCTTATTATTTACAAATATTAAAGGGGCACATCGATCCCCTGATCTGGTGTTGCCAACCGACCAGTGTCTCGAGGGCTACTGCATTGCCTGTCCAATGCAGAAAATTTTAAGTGCAATACAGTTTCCGAGGAGATTATGATCCTCGGGTTGGTCGGCCGCACCCAACCTGAGTCTCGAGGACTGAGCACGCCGCTTTTTGTATCCCGAAGTATTCTGCCGAGCTAGGACTTGATCCTCAGGCCGATTTTGCAAATCAAACTGAGTCTCAGCGGCTACTGGGATCAGCGGTCTTACGCCATCCTTCAAGTACATCTCGGGTTTTAGACCGATACACACCTTGAGGGCTACTGGCTGTATATCTCGGCAGAGAATAAATTGCACCAAATCAAAAATATTGACAAAAAATCGGCCCACAGTCGGGGTGGTGCACCACCTCAGAAGCAGTCTAGCATAAAGCTCGGGCGCTAGTGGGTGGCTCCATAGAGGGCATTTCCAGCATTAAGCTCGGCTAAACTCCTTCAACTTTTTTGGACCAAGATGATCTATGTCATCTTGGATATAGTCCGGCGTTGGAGCTTGGACACAGTCCAGCGTTGGAGCTCGGATACATTTCGGCGTTGGAGCTTGGACACAGTCCGGCGTTGGAGCTCGGATACATTTCAGCGTTGGAGCTCGGAAGCAGTCCGGCATTGGTGCTCAGCTGCAAAAGATACCTCAAATGCAGTCTAGCATTAGAGCTCGGACGCAAGAGGACACTGCCTCCCGGGAACAACTTCAAACCGGAGGTGTGGCACAAAAATAACAATGCATTGATAAAGGCCAGAAACTTAAAGGGGCTCCTCGGATACCCGACGTGTAAACTCGTCGAATGCATCTCGGCGATCCTCAAGATCGAAGATGAGAAGATTTGTTGAACCAGTTTTCAAGACCGACAACCGAAGATGAAGAACAGTTCAATAGAATCGAGGAGCGTCCCTAACTTGAAGACTGGTTCAGGGGCCTACTGACAGTGTCCCGGACTAGGGGGTACTCACCACGTCGTCTCCCGATCTGTTAGATTGGGCCAAGGACCCCCATGGCCGTATACTCATGGGCCAGTTCGGACAACTGCCGCATACATGGAAGATTCCACAATACTTGGTGATCAAGACAAGGACTCCTCCCCACCGGTGTATTTGTCTAGGACTCTTGTTATCCTAGGCCTCTGGTGCATTATATAAACCGAGGCCAGGCTAGTCGATAGAAGATATACAACAACAATCATACCATAGGCTAGCTTCTAGGGTTTAGCCTCCTTGATCTCGTGGTAGATCTACTCTCGTACTACGCATATCATCAATATTAATCAAGCAGGACGTAGGGTTTTACCTCCATCAAGTGGGCCCGAACCTGGGTAAAACATCGTGTTCTCTACCTCCTTTTACCATCCACCGTAGACGCACAGTTCGGGACCCCCTACCCGAGATCCGCTAGTTTTGACAGCGACACCTCCCATGCCATGGAGGCCAAGGACCAGAGGGGAAACCCTTCTCCCATCTAGGGAGGATGTAACATCCCAAATTTTCAATTTGGAATGTTATACATAGGTCATTCATGCATATCATATTTTATTGCATTTCCTTTTGCGATCCTCGAAATCCTGAGCAACTCAAGGACCCTCGGAGAGAGTTGGGGATTTTCCTAGTTCTCATATTTGAACTTTTCTCAAATATTGAAACAAGGATCACTTTGGTTTTAATTATTTTTCTCCCCGAAAATATTTCATATTAAAATTATATGAGAGGAGATAATATGACTTCTCGAAAATAAATGAAATGTTGGAGGAAAAATATTAAAATCAATTTGTATTTTTTTATTTGGGGTTTTATCGCTATTTTATTTGGATTAGGAAAAATGTGTGTTTTTTCAAAATTGCATTAGAGGCCCAAATAAATGTTCACTTTGTCCGCTATATTTTTAGAGGACGGGGAAAATTTATTTCAGGATTTTTGGAGTCCGTTTAGTATTTCTTTTAATCGTTTTTCTGCGCGTCGGAATATTTAAAAAAAGTGTGAACTGACTTACTGGGCCGGGCCCGGGGTTTATAAGCCGCGCCCCCGAGGCCCGAGGCCCAAGTCGCCCCAGCCCCCGAAACCCTAGCGCCGCCCGCCCACCGCGCCGCCTTGCCGCCCCGCGCCGCCGCCGCACCGCCGCCCGCCGTCCGCCGCCAGTTTTTGCGAGAAAACCGTTCGGTTTTCTTTCGAAAGCCTAGATCTCGTTTTTTTCCTATTAGATCGGTTTTTCCGTCGGTTTATTTATTTTGCGAACATTCGTCCGTACATTCGTCTTAACGAACACCGTTCATCCGTTAGTCACAGAAAGCGAACTTTCGTTCGTTAGCCTATTCTTTAGTTTTTCTTTTTCAGGGTTTTCTGCGATTATTTTCGATCGCGATTTCTGCCCCTGATCTTAGTTTCAGTTTATCTTTTCGCTCGTTTATCGGAATCAGGTGATTCAAGCGCCTGGTTCTTCGTCTCAAAGCCCTCCTTATTTTTAACCAACTTGATCAAATTTTGGTACTGTAAAATTTGATTTTAGTCCATACTAGTAATCGGATCTTGTTTCTTTCATAGTTTGAGTTTCGTTGCTCCGTTTGATTTGATTCTTTTTGCAAAACGAAGTTCCTCAATTGAACTTTCTGGTTAGATCTTCTTATTTGAGTTTTACACATGCTTCCTTGCTTGATTGCTTATGTATGCTATTGTTTGTTTGCGATAGAACACCCGGAGTGTGAAGCTTTCTACTACGAGTCTTTAGGATTTGCAGATTGTCAACAAGGCAAGTAACACTTTGATCATACCCCTTTATCACCCAGTTTTTATGCATTAGTTTCAACCTTCACACATTGCATGAGTAGGATCTCCTAACATGTGGGTCTGGGAAGTAGATGATGAGGTAGAACCTATTGCCCGTTTTATTATCAAACCCTTGGGAGTTACTTCTACGTTATGCTTACATTTTCATGCTATGCTCGTAGACGTGGATTGGATTTGAGTGTATCCATTACAGTTGTGAGATGTTAATTAATGGTTCAACTTAAGGTGGCAACTTTAATACACATCTGGGTGGATTGCTTGTGGGCACCTGGAGAATCCAGTGTTGTCCTAGGATATCCCGGGGTACCCATGTGATCATCCTACAGTCCGCCACCCAGGCTCAAAGGGATCATAAGACTATTCATGCTAGAAACTTCCGTGTGCAGCCACAAGCTATTATGGGCTCTGGCATAGTTGAGTAAGTTGCGTAAGCTCTTGATGAGGTGGATTAGCAGATGTAGGGTATTGTAGGTGTACCAGTCCACCCGGAGTAGAGAGCAAATGCTTCTGAAAGATTGTGTCTCGGTCATCCGTTTTTCAAACACCCTGTAGTGCGAGAAATCCAACAGAGGAGATCGAGTCTTGTGGGGAAAAATGTGCAAACCTTTGCAGAGTGTATAAACTAATCATGGTTAGCCATGTCACCGGTTATGGACATCTTGAGTATCTGGTTCTTGGATTATCATATGGATCTCATCACTCTAAATAAATTTTGTTGGGTTGATAATTACTTTAATTGGGATTGAGTTGGAGGAACCTTCTAAATATTGTTCAACTACCATGATAGTTAAATAAAATATATTCCTTTGTTGTAGGGGAAAATTGGCTTTTCGCAAAATATATTAACCGTATAGCCTCCACGAGCCATATATGCATGTAATGATAGCATTTATCTGTTCATTACTCTCCTGTGTTACATTGCCGGCATATTCCATGTGCTAACCCGTTTTAGGGCTGCAACGTATCATGTTGCAGACTTTTTCAGACGAGGAGTAAGACGCGATAGGTCATTTGTCATGCACTCAGCTATGCCGTTGGAGTTGATGGACTCACTTTCTTCCAAGCCTTCCGATGTTATCGTATTAGATGACCTTAAGCCATATTTATTGTAATAAGTTCTCTCTTGAGACATTCGATGTAATAAGTGTGTGATTGCCACTCTGTTATAAATCCTTCGAGTACTGTGTGTGTCAACATTATCGATCCAGGGATGACACTGAAGCTCAGAGACTTGACCGTTTGAGGTCGGGTCGCTACAAGATGGTATCAGAGCACACGCTGAATGTAGGACACGACCACTAAGAAAAACCATAGGCCACTCTTCTCTACTTATTTCTGACTCCTCTCCATTTTCTACTCTTTAGGATGGCGGACTCGAGGAACAAGTTTGCACAACCAGATGAAGACACACCTTTTGGACGAGACTTGAAGGAAGTCACTAAGTACCTGAACATTGGAATACCAAGCTTCACCGGGACCTATACTGCCACTTTACCAGAAGAGGAGCGCTGGATGATTCGAGTTCAGGTTCCAGGAAGGACGTTCTTGCCAGTCAGTAAGCCCATAGAGTTTTCCTTTGATGCACCCACATGGAGTCTAGGCAAGAGTATGGTAGCCCACATTGCTATGGGACGCATCGACGAAGTTTACCACAAGTAGATTAAGAACACTATCTACCAGATATGTGGGCAACGAGATGAGCAATGGGAGATGATCAACACCAGGAAGGACATGTCGATTGCAGCATTCATCCAGGAATTAAATCATCACATTCGTCGCTAAGAGAACCAGATGTGCGCAAGCATGATAGATTTGAAGAAGGCAATGATAAGGATCATGGAGCTAGAAGAGGAGCTTAAGTCTACACACGATGAATATGAGGAGGAAATGATAATACTTGTGGAGAGGAATGACGACATGACTAGGAAGCTAGGAGTTTTTATGGCAGACCCCGCGCCAGGAGGAGAAGACGATGAACCCAAGGAGATTCGTTCTGAAGACTACATCATCATCGATGACACCGACTCCGACCCGGATAGTAGTGATGATGACTATGAAGACGAAGCTAGAGGGGATATCAAGGAGTCTTCCACCGATCAAAATTTCTAGTAGACCACCATACTATTAGTAGTACACCCCCCCATATAAATATTAATAGTCTGACCACTATAACAATAGTTAGACCGATTGTATGCCCTTGCTTGATTGATTGAGTGATATGATTGTGTTTGTCACATGTGCATATGGGTAGTGTTTTCTCATTAGACATCATTCTATTCTAATCTCTTCCCTCTAAACCTATCAGATGCCTCCGAGACGTGACCCCAGTTTTGCTTTCCCACCGGAGCTCACTCGGTTGATCCAGCAGCAGAATGCCTTGATGCAGTTGTTGGTTCAACAACAACAACAACAACAACAACAACAGCAGCAAAAACCACAACAACAACAACAACAACAACAACAACAACAACAACTACTACTACTACTACTACTACTACTACTACTACTACTACTACAGCAACAACAGCAACAACAACAACAGCACCAACAACAGCAATAGCAACAACAATAACAACAACAACACCAACAACAACAACAACAACAACAACAACAACAACAACAACAACACCAACAACAACAACCCACCGCCACCACCCCTAGTTGACAGCTTAGCCCGTTTTCTGAGGCTGCGGCCGCCGGTGTTTTCTAGTAGCATCGAGCCAATAGTTGCTGATGATTGGCTGCGCGGGATTGGAAGGGAGTGGACCACCACAGGTTGCACAGATGCTCAGAAGGTGCATTTTGCCGCACGCCAATTGGATGGACCCGCAGCCGCATGGTGGGAGAATTACACAGCCACTTTTCCTATAGCCAATATCAACTGGGAGCAGTTTCAGCAAGCATTCCGCACATCCCACGTATCCACTGGTGCTATGAGCATGAAGAAGCGTGAGTTTCACAACTTACGTCAAGGGAACCGTACTGTAGGCCAGTACGTGGAGGAGTTTAGTTAGTTATCCCGCTATGCTCCAGATGATGTGGCCACAGATGCCGCAAAGCAGGAGAAGTTTATGGAAGGGCAGAATGATGAGATGAGTATGCGGTTAATGGTGGCAACATTTAACAACTACCAAGAGTTGGTAGATAAAGCTCTCATGATCGAAGGGAAGTAGTAGCAGATAGAGAGCCACAATAGGAAATATGGACAAGGGAAGTACAATTCAGGACCTCAGCAGAAGCCTCGCTTTACCCCGAACTTGGGAGGGCTTACCCATAACCATGGAGGCCACACTCACAATGGAGGAAGTTCCCATAATCATAATGGCCCAAAGAATGGGAATGGGAATGGAGCAAGCAGCAATCAAAACCGTTCCAATCCAGCCACACCCACCAAGAGGGACCTAAGCCACGTTACTTGTTTCAAGTGCGGGAATACTGGACACTATGCCACTGAGTGCCTTGAAGCGAAGAAGGGAAATGGTAATGGGAGCTCTGGGAAGAAGCCCAATCCATTTAACAAAGGACATGTGAACCACGTGAATGTGGAGGAGGTTGAAGAGCAACCAGATGCAGTTATCGGTAAGTTTTTAGTTAAGCCGTTTACTGCATTCATTCTTTTAGATACTGGTGCATCGCATTCATACATATCAAGGGGATTTGTGGATAAGTATAAGTTGACCACTAAAGTTCTTAAGACACCTATGCTAGTAACCTCACCCGGAGCCGAGTATATGGCAAGCAGTGGATGTTTTCAAATGCCATTAACCATAGGTAGTCATGTTTTCCCCTCTGACTTGATAATTATGGAGTCACAAGGATTCGATGTGATACTAGGAATGGATTGGCTGTCGATCTATGGAGGAAACATCGATTGAGCCAGTAAGTCAATTCTGCTTACTACCCCATAGGGAAAAGAGATCAAGTATGTATCCAGGCATGCACCAAGGAGAACCCAAGTACATTCTCTCATGGGAGTTGTTTAGGACGAAGTGCCTGTTGTGAAGGATTATGATAATTATGCTTCTAATGCCTATGTTAAACCATATATCGAGGTCTCCTCCGCTGTGCAAGAAGAGACTAATATTTTGCAGGAGTCTATGGAAGAAGAAATTAATGAAACTGTGATCTCATTGGATGGAAAAGATGATGAGGAAAGCAAAGAACAAAAGGAGGAAGAGCGGATTAGCTACCCGTGCCCACTTTCTAATGAGAGTAACTCTTCAACCAATACATTGTTTAATTTCCCTTCGTGCTTACCGAAGGATGATTTCTATGATGATTGTTATGATCCCGTTGATTCTCTTGAAATATCCCTTTTTGATGATGCTTGCTATGCTTGTGGCCAAGATGCCAATATGAATTATGCTTATGGAGATGAACTTGCTATAGTTCCTTATGTTAAACATGAAATTGTTGCTATTGCACCCACGCATTATAGTCCTATTATCTTTTTGAATTCTCCCAAATACACTATGTCGGAGAAGTTTACCCTTATTAAGGATTATATTGATGGGTTGCGTTTTACTATTACACATGATGATTTTGATAGATACAATATGCATGTGCTTGCTGCTCCTACTTGAAATTATTATGGGAGAGGAACTACATCTACGCCTCTTTATGTTTCCAACACAGAAAAATTGCAAGAAACTGTTTATACTATGCATTGGCCTTTACTTTTTGTGCATGAATTGTTCTTTTATGACATGTCGATGCATAGGAAGAGAGTTAGACTTCGTTGTTGCATGATATATGTTACCTTGTGCTCACTACAAAATTACAAATCATTGCTAATTAAAATTGGCTTTGATATACCTTGGGATCCTGGTGGGTCCATTACTTGAGCACTATATGCCTAGCTTAATGGCTTTAAAGAAAGCGCTGCCAGGGAAACAACTCGGAAGTTTTAGAGAGTCATTTATTTCTGTTGTGTGCTTTTATAAAGTTTAAAAATAAAAATAGTGTGCCAAGGTTTGCCTTTAGGATGTTTTAGATTACTTGTTGGTTTGTACGGTGCAGGACAAAAACTTTGGCTGTAGTGCGCGATTTTACATTTTTTACTGGAACGTCAAACGGTTCTGAAACTTTTTGCACTATATTTCTATATTTTTTTTATTTTTCCTAATTGTGGTAGAATTTTTGGAGTAGCAGAAGAATGGTGAATGCTCAGATTACTACAGACTGTCCTGTTTTAGATAGATTCTGTTTTTGATGCATAGTTTGCTTATTTTGATGAAACTATCAATTTATATAAGTGGATTAAGCCATGAAAAAGTTATACTATAGTAGCGATAATGCAAAAAAAATATGAATTGTTCTGCAACAGTACTTAGAGTATTGATTTGCTTTCTTATACTAATTGATCTTACCGAGTTTTCTGTTGAAGTTTTGTGTGGATGAAGTGTTTGATGATCGAGAAGGTCTCGATATGAGAAGGCAGAGAGGCAAGATCTCAAGCTTGGAGATGCCCTAGGCACACCAAGTAAATATTCAAGGAGACTCAAGCGTCTAAGCTTGGGGATGCCACGGAAGGCATCCCCTCTTTCTTCAACAAGTATCTGTATGTTTTCGGATACGTTTCATTCATGTGATATGTGCAATCTTGGAGCGTCTTTTGCAGTTAGTTTTCACTTTTCTTTTATGCACCATGTTGGTATGAGATAGTCGTTGGTTGATTCATAGAATTCTCGTTGCACTTCACGTATATCTTTTGAGTATGGCTTTATAGAATGCTTCATGTGCTTCACTTATATCATTTGAAGTTTGGATTGCCTGTTTCTCTTTACATAGAAAACTTCCATTTGTAGAATGCTCTTTTGCTTCACTTATATTTGTTAGAGCATGGGCATATCTTTTGTAGAAATAATTAAACTCTCTTGCTTCACTTATATCTATTTAGAGAGATGACAGGAACTGGTCATTCACATGGTTAGTCATAAAATCCTACATAAAACTTGTAGATCACTAAATATGATATGTTTGATTTGTTGAAATAGTTTTGCGATATAAAGATGGTGATATTAGAGTCATGCTAGTGGATAGTTGTGGATTAGTAGAAATACTTGTGTTGAGGTTTGTGATTCTCGTATCATGCACGTATGGTGAACCGTTATGTAACAAAGTTGGAGCATGATTTATTTATTGATTGTCTTCCTTATGAGTGGTGGTCGGGGATGAGCAATGGTCTTTTCCTACCAATCTATCCTCCTAGGGGCATGCGTAGTAGTACTTTGCTTCGAGGGCTAATTATCTTTTGCAATAATTATATGATTTCTTTATGACTAATGTGAGTCCATGGATTATACGCACTCTGAACCTTCCAACATTGCTAGCCTCTTCGGTACCGTGCATTGCCCTTTCTCACCTTGAGAGTTGGTGCACACTTTGCCGGTGCATCCAAACCCCGTGATATGATACGCTCTGTCCCACATAAACCTCCTTATATCTTCCTCAAAACAGCCACCATACCTACCTATCATGGCATTTCCATAGCCATTCCGAGATATATTTCCATGCAACTTCCATCATCATCATATACATGACTTGAGCATTTATTGTCATATTGCTTTGCATGATCGTAAGATAGCTAGCATGATGTTTTCATGGCTTGTCCATTTTTTCATGTCATTGCTACGCTAGATCATTGCACATCCCGGTACACCGCCGGAGGCATTCATATAGAGTCATATCATTGTTCTAGTATCGAGTTGTAATATTGAGTTGTAAGTAAATAAAAGTGTGATGATCATCATTATTAGAACATTGTCCCATGAGAGGTTATAAAAATAAAAGAGTCCAAAGAAGCCCAAATAAAAAAAGTGGCCAAAGAAGCCCACCAAAACAAAAAAACAAAAAAAGAGAGAAGGGACAATGTTACTATCCTTTTACCACACTTGTGCTTCAAAGTAGCACCATGTTCTTCATATAGAGAGTCCCATTGAGGTATCACTTTCATATACTAGTGGGAATTTTCATTATAGAGCTTGTCTTGTATATTCCGATGATGGGCTTCCTCAAATGCCCAAGGTCTTCATGAGCAAGCAAGTTGGATGCACACTCACTTAATTTCAGTTTGAACTTTCATATACTTATAGCTCTAGTGCATCTGTTGCATGGCAATCCCTACTCCTCACATTGACATCAATTGATGGGCATCTCCATAGCCCGTTAATTAGTCGCATCGATGTGAGACTTTCTCCTTTTTTGTCTTCTCCACACAAACTCCACCATCATATTCTATTCCACCCATAGTGCTATGTCCATGGCTCACGCTCATGTATTGCGTGAAAGTTGAAAAGGTTTGAGAACGTCAAAAGTATGAAACAATTGCTTGGCTTGTCATCGGGGTTGTGCATGATGTGAATATTTTGTGTGGTGAAGATGGAGCATAGCCGGACTATATCATTTTGTAGGGATAAATTTCTTTGGCCATGCTATTTTGAAAAGACATGATTGCTTTATTAGTAGGCTTTAAGTATTATTGTTTGTATGCCAAATGATAGACTATTGCTTTGAATCACTCGTATCTTAATATTCATGCCATGATTAGATATGTGATCAAGATGATGCTAGGTAGCATTCCACATCAAAAATTATCTTTTTTATCATTTACCTACTCGAGGACGAGCAGGAATTAAGCTTGGGGATGCTGATACGTCTCCGTCGTATCTATAATTTTTGATTGTTCCATGCCAATATTCTACAACTTTCATATACTTTTGGCAATTTTTTGTACTATTTTTGGGGACTAATATATTCATCCAGTGCCCAGTGCCAGTTCCTGTTTGTTGCATGTTTTTTGTTTTGCAGAAAATCCATATCAAACGGAGTCCAAACGGGATAAAATGGACGGAGATTATTTTTGGAATATTTGGAAAATATGGGAAGAAAACTCCACGCGAGACAGTTCCCGAGGGGGGCATGAGGCAGGGGGCGCACCCCTGACCCTCGTGGGCCCCTCATAAGGTGGTTGCTGCTATTCTTTTGTCGCAAGAAAGCTAATTTTCAGGAAAAAAAATATCGGCAAAGATTTAAGTCCAATCGGAGTTACGGATCTCCATATATATACGAAACGGTGAAAGGGCAGCCTGGGAGAACGCAGAAACAAAGAGAGACAGATCCCATCTCGGAGGGGCTCTTTCCCCTCCCATGCCATGGAGGCCAAGGACCATAGGGGAAACCCTTCTCCCATCTAGGGAGGAGGTCAAGGAAGAATAAGAAGAAGGGCCCCCCTCTCCCCTTCTCTTTCGGTGGCGCCGGAACGCTGCCGTGGCCATCATCATCACCACGATCTTCACCAACACCTCCGCCATCTTCACCGACATCTCCATCACCTTCCTCCCTCTATCTACAGCGGTCCACTCTCCCGCAACCCGTTGTACCCTCTACTTGAACATGATGCTTTATGCTTCATATTATTATCCAATGATGTGTTTCCATCCTATGATGTCTGAGTAGATTTTCATTGTCCTATCGGTGGTTGATGAATTGCTATGATTGGTTTAATTTGCTTGTGGTTATGTTGCTGTCCTTTGGTGCCCATCATATGAGCACGCGTGTCGATCGCACCATAGGGTTAGTTGTATATTGATAGGACTATGTATTGGAGGGCGAGAGTGACAGAAGCTTCAACCTAGCATAGAAATTGATGCATACGGGATTGAAGGGGGACCAATATATCTTAATGCTATGGTTGGGTTTTACCTTAGTGAACGTTAGTAGTTGCGGATGCTTGCTAATAGTTCCAATCATAAGTGCATAGATTTCCAAGTCAGGGATGACATGCTAGCAGTGGCCTCTCCCACATAAAACTTGCTATCGGTCTAGTAAAGTAGTCAATTGCTTAGGGACAATCTCACAACTCCTACCACCCCTTTTCCACACTCGCTATACTACCTTTATTGCTTCTTTATCTAAACAGCCCCTAGCTTTTATTTATGTGTTCTTTATTATCTTGCAAACCTATCCAAAAACACCTACAAAGTACTTCTAGTTTCATACTTGTTCTAGGTAAAGCGAACGTCAAGCGTGCGTAGAGTTGTATCGGTGGTCGATAGAACTTGAGGGAATATTTGTTCTACCTTTAGCTCCTCGTTGGGTTCGACACTCTTACTAATCATAAACTATTGCAATCCCCTATACTTGTGGGTTATCAAGAATACTCTGCAGTTCATTTTGGTGTAGCTGACAACCAGGCTCGTAGAGTTCACCTGGAGTGGGTAGGGAAGTAAGCTCAATAATATCTTGAGATTTGGCTTCGTGGTGCACATCTCCTGACATCCACTCAAGGACCCATGTCTTCGGATCCCTGTTGTAGCCACGAATGTCAAGAGTGGCATAGAACTGCAGCATGAGCTCTTCATTCCAGTGTTCTTTGTCAGTGGCGAACTGTAGAAGACCAACCTCCCTGAAGTAGCCAAGGGCTTCTTCCAGACAGGGAAACCCAGCAATGGCTTCACAAACAAGACACATGTGTTGAAAGATTCTCTCTTGATTGTATAGGATGCACCAGTAGTAGTTGCGCTGCTGATAGCTCCAAAAGCAATCAGAAGAGATCTTTGGCTTCGAGTAAGGATTCTTGGCACTATCAAAGCAGGTGTCGTGGGCTCTGAAGCTATTCACACTGAACAATCCTGGGGGGTGCAACTCCGGGAAGCCTTGGCAGCCTGGGCTTTGGCTTCTAAACCTGGGGCCTCTGCTCCAAATGATAGTCATACTGAGGTCCGGGAGTAGTGGAAGGCACCATGATTGGCCATTTCAAAGTGACCAGCTATCCATGATCGAAGGCCTGTTCAATTGTGTCAGGCCTAGGAGATGGAATAGTGGCTTCAGCATCCATAGGGGCTTCAGGTTGCACATGAGCTTCAGGCAGAACATTAGCTTCAGGCTCCTTATTATCTTCAGCCATGATAACGTCATTGGCTTCAGTATCATTGTTGGTGGCAGCCTTAGTGTTCTCAACCTCCGTGTCTTCAATGACAGGAGGGTCGGGCACAGACACATTCTCCTCGAGAATGACTTCTTCAGTGGTGTGTGGAAACTCTTTCTTCTTCTTGACGTGGTTCTTGATTTTCTTTGGCTGATCTAGCCAGAATGTCTTCAGTAGTTTTGGCTTCAGACTCAGAGACATTCGAAGTGGGAGTGGCATCAAGAAACACTTTGCGTGCTACTGAGCTTTGTTGCACTTCTCCTTCTGGAATGCTCGACATGGTGACTTGTGCCTAGGGCCTTTGCGAAGCCTGCGGAATGCGGGCGACGCCTGTGGTGATAGAGTGGTCTGCACCATGTAGTCGTCGTCAAGCACCGGAGTGGTGACTTGAGGGGTTGGAGTTCTGGGAGTTTCATCTTGAATGTGGGTGTCTTGTTGGGGGCGATCAGCCCACGAATCGACCTGAGCAATTGGCGTCACGGGACGACCAATGTTGATGAGTTCGTTATTCGTAAGAACAGGTGATGATACCGGTTGGTGCTCGAGTTGAGGAAGGACTTCATCATCTTCTAGATTGTCTACACGACCAATGTCTTCAGCTGTGGTGGGGTCAACAGCTGGTACTTCTTCATCTTCAGGGGCCTTTGTAGTAGCAGGCTCGTGAATCACTAGACGGTGTTCTTGGCTCAATCACAAGGGGCTCAGAGGCAGCGGTAGCAGTACGCTCTTTCTTTGAAGACTTAGTCTTCTGCTTCTTCTTGGATGGAGCATCATCAGAAGCATCCTTTCGCTTTCGCTTCCTAGCATCAGCTTCAGCTGCCCTGGTTTTCTTAAGTTCTGAAGCTGCTGAGGTGACCTCAAGCTTCGAGCATGTCATGCTGGCAGGGAAGACAATGCGAGGTTCTTCTTGCCGTGGTGCTTCAGTTCGGGCCGCAGTAGACTTCTTCTTCTGTTTGGCAGCCATTCTAGGGTCAATAACAGGGCGCCCCAGTGCCTTGCACTTCTCTGCCTCATTGTGTGCTTTTACAATTTTCTCTGTGAAGTATTTCATCCGCTCTCTTGAACCTTTTGCTTCTTCTCGCTTCTTGTGAAACAGTTCTTTAAGCTCATGCAGCATTTTCTTGAAGCTTTGAACCTCTGCCAGGCTGAGCTTTGTCATGTTCTTCTTGAACTGCACCTTCTCAAAATTAATTTTGTTCTTCAGCTTGACAATCTTCTGAGCCAAGGCCAACTCATTAGCAATGGCTCCGTGGAAGGTGACACTGATGTCAACTGGCAGCTGAAGATCATCAATGCTGAGGCTCGGGTCATCAAACCATTAGTCGATGAAGTGGTTCAGAATATCCATATCAAAGAGCGGCAGATCATTGAAGATCTTCCCCTCTTGCTTGCTCTTGATCAGCAGCTCAAGGGCATCATCAACAAGATCTTCATCGCTGGAGAGATCAATGGTTTCATCTTCGTTCCACAGAACGACAGCTGGAGTAAGTTCATGCCCATAAATCTTCATGGGCTTCTTCTTCTTGCACTTCTCCGTCTTCTTGGAGACACGAGAGAGATCTTCTGATTGCACACTGGGTTCAGGAGGTGCAGTTGCCAATGGCTTCGCACGTGAAACTTTTGGTGCGGCAGAGGGCTTTGAAGCCTTTGATTTCTTCTACTTCTGCGACTGAGGTGGAGCTGGCGTTTCATCAGAATCCGCGTCGTTAGCTGAGTGATCCACCGTAGACCCCTGCACATCAATGTGAGTGATGAGGCCTTCGAGGTTGTAGAAGGGGCCGATTTCATTGGGATTGGCATTGCGGGTGCCATCATCCCTTGGAGCAGACGGACCAGAATTGAAATTGAGTCCAAGGTCCTTCTTGTTCTTCTTAGTTGACTCTTTTGCAAACTGATAGTTGCGCTTGAAGAGATTGTCGTCACGACACCATAAAAAATATGATGGGTCAACGTTTTTTGGCTGTGGCCCATGGACCATGCACGGATAGAAACCTTGAGCAATGGCTTCGGGCTTGGAATTGGGCTGTATATTTCGGTACAAAATATCTCCCCATGGACGCTTGATAGCGTTCTTTTCAGCATATTCAGCAGTCACAAATCTGTACTTGAACCATTCTTCGGCCCAGTATCTTCGAATCCATTGGATTCGGGTCTTGCGCTCGCCATAGGTTTCTTCAGGATCTGACTTGTACATTTCAAAGAGATCCGGAGGTAGATCCTTAGCTGTATTCCCACGACGCTGCCTGCCGCCCTTTCTTACAGACTTGTCAGTGGCCACTGGATTCAGACTGAATGGCTTCATGACTGTAAATGGCTTCCTCTTGCTGGTCAGACAGGAACTGGCTTCAGGAGAGTTGATGTGACGCTGCGAAAACTCTGCAAATGAATGCACACTATGAGAACCAATGGATTCTCCCACGGACATGTACCTGTGACAGCATTAAGGTGCGAGGAAAGGGGAAGAGGTCATATGCTTTCTCAGAAGATTTTGAAGATAAATTGGTTTGAAGACATTGACCTCATAGTGTGAAGACATTCACTTATTTGAAGATAGTCGGTTCCAGATTTGTACGAATACATGAATAAGTACAAGTGAGGAATCTAACTAGTTGTGAAGAATAAGTGAATATACATGGCATGATATGAGATGCAGACATGGAGAGATCCAGATATGAAAGTGAAGAAACTACTTTTGGCTGAACTGAATGGATTTGATGGATCAAAAAGGCAGTAAAAAAGTATGTTTTAATTACCGCTTGATGAACTGCTAGACGAGATGGAGAGAGAGAGAGAGAGGCCGAGCAGTTCAATCTCCCGCGCCCTAACTTGGCAACGGAAGACACCTACAGCGGCGGCAGAGAGGACGAGGTCCGCGGCCGGCGTGAGGACGGCGTCGAAGATGTCGCGGCAGCTAAGCGCTTCGTCTCCAGCGTCGACGCGAGCTAGCGTAGGCGCTAGGGTTTTGGTGCGAGGAGAAGAGGTGGAAGAAGAGATAATGACCGCGGTGAGGTGTGTATTTATAAGGATAGGGACGGCACAGTGTTATTACACAGGTGCCCCTGGCAGTTCACATCTGAAGGACACATGCCATGCATGCAACTCATTGGAAGTTGTTCCATGTTCCCACGCATGCCTAGATTGTTGGGTGGTCATTTCGGCTTCTCCGGTATTCAGGCAAAAAGGATATGGCATTAAAAACAGATTTAAACATTTGTCTCTTTGTCTTCAGCTGACAAGGACTCAGAGAAGACAAATGACAGGTTTCAATAGAATTCATATGATTTGGACAGATAGAGTTTGAGGTAGAACCATAGAAGAGGTTAGGGTCCGATCACATTCACTTATTTAGGGAAAAAATCAATCATGAAGACATAGCTATAAGTGAATGCTATAGAGGAAAGAACACGTATATATATATGTGTGTGTGTGTGTCTATATATATATATCAGAACAACTCAACCCTGTGAAGATAAACATGACACCAAATCAGTGTTGAAGACAAACCAAATGCCAAGACTATGCAAATGTGATGCCAATAAAAACACTTCAAACAAGAGTTTGGTGGTGGCATTACCCACCGTATTGGAAGTATTAGACCCAGACACAATGCACAATTATCATGGTGCTCCGAAGTCAAATTCCACATTAATGTATTCACACTTATTAGAGTGTACGTCTTCATTGATTGAAGATATACGTTACCTTGTGTGCTGCACATCTAAGTCATCAACATGCATAAGCGTTAGGATGTGTGTCCAATCACATGACGTTTGAGGATTCTAAGATATTTAGCTCACACCGCAACTTGCAAAACCTTTTCTCATCCGAGGGCTTTGTGAAGATATCTGCCAATTGCTCTTCCGTGTTGACGTGAATGATATCAATATCTTCCTTCATGACATGATCTTTGAGAAAGTGATGATGGATCTGAATGTGCTTTGTCTTCGAATGTTGAACTGGGTTGTTGGCAATCTTGATGGCGCTTTCATTTTCGCAGTAGAGTGGCACTTGCTTCAGATGGATGCCATAGTCCTTGAGAGTTTTCTTCATCCATAGAAGCTGAGCACAGCAAGATCCAGCAGCAATGTATTCAGATTCAGCAATGGAGAGAGACACATAGTTCTGCTTCTTTAAAGACCAACAGATAAGAGATAGTCCAAGAAAGTGACATGTGACTGATGTAGACTTGCGATCAACCTTGTCACCAGCATAATCAGCATCTGAGAATCCAACTAGATCAAACTCTGTGCCCTTTGGATACCATAATCCTAGTGTTGGGGTGTAAGCCAAATATCGAAGAATTCGCTTCACAGCTAAGTGATGCGACTCCTTTGGTGCCGCTTGGAATCGGTCACACATGCAAACGCTAAGCATTATATCTGGCCTAGATGCACACAAGTAGAGTAAAGAACCAATCATAGAGCGGTATACCTTTTGATCGAACTCTTTAGCATTGTCGTCGGGACCCAGGTGACTTTTGGTTGGCATTGGCGTCGTGTATCCTTTGCAATCTTGCATTCCAAACTTCTTCAGACAATCTTTGAGGTATTTCTCTTGAGATATGAAGATGACGTTGCTTTGATGATGGATTTGAAGACCAAGGAAGAATTTCAGCTCACCCATCATGGACATCTTATATTTATCTTGCATCATGTGTCCAAACTCATCATTGTATCTCTTGTCAGTGCAGCCGAAGATAATGTCATCCACATAGATCTGGCATACAAACAGTTCAACGTCGTATGTCTTCGTGAAGAGAGTCGGATCCAGGGAACCAGGTTTGAAGCCTTTGCTCTTCAGGAAGTCTTTGAGTGTGTCATACCAGGCGCGAGGGGCTTGTTTAAGTCCATACGGTGCCTTATTGAGCTTGTATACCATGTCAGGATGTTTTGTGTCTTCAAAGCCAGGAGGTTGTGCAACATACACTTCTTCTTCAATCTTGCCATTGAGAAAGGCACTATGCATATCCATTTGGTACAGGAGGACGCTGTGATGGTTGGCATAGGCTAGTAGTATGTGAATGGCTTCAAGCCTAGCCACCGGAGCAAAAGTTGCATCGAAGTCAATCCCTTCAACTTTAGTGTATCCTTGAGCAACGAGACGAGCACTACAAAAAAAATACACTTCCGTGGTGATACGTGTTTGTCATGCATGTACATCCATGACGATTTTATGACAAAATCAAGATAGTCATACATGTGCTGTCGTAGAAGTGTTCCATGACATTACCAAAATTATCATCACAAAAGTGTGCACTTCCACGACGATAAATCGCGCGTCACAGAAGTGCTTTCGTCAAGGGTGACCAACACGTGGCATCCACCGTAACGGAACGCCGTTAAGCTATTGGGTCGGGTTTTGGATCCGATAACCCATTAACAGCCCCGACCAATGGGGATTTTCCATGTGTAAAATCATCATTGGCTGGAGGAAACACATGTTGGCTCATTGTTGGGACGGATGTCATCGACTCATTGGACAGAAGGCACCTATGATACGTCGACACGTGGCACGGCCCAACAGAGGCCCATTCCTGTGAAAAGGCCGTCCCGTTTGACTAGGTCAAAAGGTGGCGGGCCGGCACATGGAAAGCCTATTAACGGCATATTCGCATATAGCCCATTTACAGCCCGCTAACCCAAGGCCCGTTACGCCCTATTCGAATTAGGCCTAGTAGCGTCATCTGGGCCATCCAATACGATTCCAGCCTGTTTTCATTTCGGGCCCATGTATGGCCCATGACGTCTTTCGGCCCATATGAGGCCCTATGTAACTCTTGGCCTATTAACGGCCCGTGCTGAAACTGGCCCGTAATGAACAGTGTATCACTTTACACCCATTAATGGCCCGTGGTGAAACTGGCCCGTAATGAACAGTGTATCACTTTATACCCATTAACGGCCCATTATTCCGTTGGGCCGTTTCCAGCCCATGTTATCTTTCGGCCTTCTCAGAGCCCATTTATTCTTGGGCTCATTTCCAGCATTCGTTTACGTACGGCCCATTACTGTCGTTTTCTGCTTGTGGGCCAAATTCAGCCTGTGGTTACAGTTGGCCCGTTTGTGGTCCGTTAATGCGATGGGCCATTTTCATAGCGTCATCAAATACCGCCTATTAACGATGGCCCGTTATGGTCGGACCTTGAACGGACGATTCCAACTCTAGCCCGTTTACGACCATAATGCGGCATGTTATTGGCCCATATTTGGCCAATCGATCATACGACCCGTATAAGGCCCATTGATGATACGGCCCGTAGAAGGCCCATTGTTTCTACGGCCTGTAGAAGGCCTACTGTTTCTACGGCCCATAGAAGGCCCATTGTTTCTATGGCCAGTAGGAGGCCTAGTGTCAGTACAGTAAATATTAGCCCATGGTTATTGTGGCCTAGTTTAAAAAAATAGGTTATTGCAGCCACTAGCAAACCGCGGAAAAAGAACTGCACTGACTACAAGCAAACAAATAAACAAGGCAACAAGGAAATAAATAAGCAAGCAACTTATGCTAGGCTATCACGGCTATTACACATATTACATCCACTGGGCATCGAAGTTCGCCACCAGTGCAAATATAGGGAACAAAGCAGCATATAAATGCCGCAGCAAAACAAGTCCAAAACTGAAACCACTTCAGAAGAGTTCAAGAAACAATATCCTGGGTACCCATAATGCTGGCAAGATGCTTAGCAAGCTTATTAACTTTCTCTTGTTTGGCGCTTAAATCCTCCAGCGCTTGCTGTTGCACAAGAAATTACGCATCTGAGTTCTGCAGGGACTTCCTCAGTCCTTCGGCTTCTTGCCACAGCACAGCTGACTGATGCCTTTCAGCTTGTAGCTGAGACTGAAGAAGCCGAAGTGATTCAGGCAGCAAGTTCGAAGAGCTTGTGCCAGCGGTACTGGCCTGTAACTCGAACACTACATCAACGCAGGACTGTGGGGTTTTCTCACTGTCTACAAGATCGTTTTTATCACCTTTCTTGGATACCAATAGGGTTGTCTCACTATCTTGAACCTTATATGCATTACTTTCTCTACCATTGCATAGTGGGGTGCTCTTCTCCAATATTCTATTTGCATACTACAAGACAAACAAGCAGACACATCACAGGTTTAGCTTGTAGTATATGAAACTCATTTTGGTAAACCGGTTCAGCAGTAAGGTGGACAGGACACTAGTAGAAAAAGGGTCAAACGTGAAGCACATTAGTGTCGGTTTGAATTTGAGACGGCACTAATGGGTACATTAGTGCCGGTTCCAACGGCTAGCCGGGCCGCTCTCATTAGTACCAGTTCGTGGCGAACCTTTAGCACCGGTTCGTGCCACGAACCGGTACTAAAGTGAGTGGTGGCAGGATGTTGTATTAAGGTAATCTTACCAAAGAAGAGAAGGAAATCTTCTTTGAATGCCTGCTTAGTATTAAGTTACCGTCTAGCTTCCCATCGAATATAAAGGGAATAATAAACATGGCAGAGAAAAAGTTCCAGAACCTAAAGTCTCATGACTGCCACGTGATTATGACGCAACTGCTTCCGGTTGCATTGAGGGGGCTTCTATCGGAAAATGTTCGATTAGCCATTGTGAAGCAATGTGCATTTCTCAATGCAATCTCTCAGAAGGTAATCGATCCAGAAATCATACCAAGGTTAGAGAATGATTTGGTGCAATGTCTTGTCAGTTTCGAGTTGGTGTTCCCACCATCCTTCTTCAACATCATGACGCACGTCCTAGTTCACCTATGCGAAGAGATTAACGTTTTGGGTCATGTATTTCTACACAATATGTTCCCCTCTATTGAAGATGACACCTCTATTGAAGATGACCTGTACTTGCTGTCCCAGTTACCATCTTCGAATATAATGACTTTCAAAGGGTACGAGATAAATGGTAATACATTTTACACGATCGCCGAAGATAAGAAGAGCACCAACCAAAACAGTGGTGTCCGCTTTGATGCAGAAACCAAGACAGGAAAGGAAACATATTATGGTTATATACAGGACATATGGGAACTTGACTATCGGCGTGGTTTGAAGGTCCCTTTGTTTCAGTGCAAATGGGTCAATATGACACGAGGCGGGGTAACGGAAGACCCGTAGTACGGAATGACAACAGTGGATCTCAACAATCTTGCGTATGCAGACGAACCATTCGTCCTAGCCAATGATGTGGCACAGGTTTTCTATGTGAAGGACATGTCTACCAAGCCAAGAAAAAGAAAACATAAGGAAGCGAATGCATCGTACGATGAGCCAAAGCGGCACATAGTTCTTTCTGGGAAGAGAAACATCATGGGAGTGGATGAGAAGACAGACATGTCAGAAGATTATGAAAAGTTTGATGAAATTGCTCCATTCATGGTGAATATTGACCCGAGCATCCCATTAAATGATGAAGATTTTCCATGGTTACGGCGCAAAGGGACACACGCGAAGAAAAAGTTTCACACCCAAAGATCTGGGATGTGATCGGCTTCACTATCATCACTTTGTTCTGTGTTCCACACCCAGGAGGGAATCTTTGTAATAGTTAGGGTAGTTATGTGTTTTGGCATTTGAAACGCGAAGAAATTTTATGTGCAAACAAATTCTTTCATGCCTTTACTGATTTTTTTAAGCTAAATGACCCTGAAATTGAAAAGCATTTCAAATGAACTCAGAGAAAGGTTGAAAGTTGGCATGGTATCATAATTTCACCCACATAGCATGTGCAAAAAAGTAGAGAGGGTTACCGCAAAAACTGGATGCACTTCGTGTACTAAATGGACAATCTCTTTCGAAGTATCAGGGTTTCGGACGAAAACTCATCCGTTACAAAAGGCATTTCATTTTTTTAAATAACCTAAGCATTACCAAATTTAATATAATGATAAAACACACTAATATTAAACATAAGAAAAAAGAATCACTGAAAAATCTATTCTCAAAGTTAAGTTATTCACAAACTAGTGATTCACACAAATTTCAAATAAATCAAAATTTAAACTATTCAAATTTGTAAACTACCGGTACTACCAGAAAGTTTGTAATTTTTTGTACCTCAAGAAGAAATATTCACAAAGAAACTCTAAATACAGCAAAAAAACAACTCAAACAAAAATAAATAAAGCAAAAAAAACAAAAAAAGCCCACCTACTGCGCCACAGCGGCCTGCATACGACTAGAAACCCAACCTGTTGTTGGGTCAAGATGCAGGCCCATAAAGGCCCAGTAGGCCCACAGGGCAGCACAGAACATTTAGGCCCAGTAGGCCTGCTTTAGAGAGGAGCTCGAGGGAGCTACCGCACTGGGGCTTATAAACCAGTGCGGACGCCCCTCGGCTAGCGAGGTGGGACTAAACATTTGGCACCGCACCTGCGCCAGCGCACCCCCTTTATTGCCGGGTGGTAGCACCAACCGGTACTAAAGGGGGCCTTTAGTACCGGTTGGAGCCACCACCCGGCACTAAAGGGGGTGCGGTTCCCGCCACTTGGCCTGGCCAAAACATGCCTTTAGTACCGGTTGGTGGCTCCAACCGGTACTAAAGGTCCATCCTATATAACTAAACACTTCAAAACTTTCAGTTTCTCCTCTGCTTCTTCTCCTCTGCCCCATCGCCCGCCGCCCCCGTCTCCATAACCCTCGTCGCCGCCCCCGTCCCCGTCGTCGCCGCCCCGTTGTCACCACTGCGCCGTCCCGGCCCGTCCCGCGTCGTCCCCGTCCACGTCATCACCGCCCCGTCCCCGTCGTCGCCGCCCCGGCCCGTCCCCGTCGTCGCCGCCCCGTCCCTGTCCCTATCGTCGCCATCCCCGTCGTCGCCGTGCCCGTCGCCGTCCCCGTCGCCGCCCCCCGTCGCCTCTTGCCTCGCCGGTGAGCACACACACACACATATAGCACTGTTAGAAATTTTTCTTTTTTTAGTTATACAAATAGTTAGTTATATAGCATTGTTAGAAATGTTAGAATTGTTAGAATTTTTTCTATTTTTTAGTTATAGAAATAGTTAAAAAAAAGTTAGAAAATTTTATTTTTTTAGTTATAGAAATATTAGAAATGTTATACAAATGTTAGTTATATATATAGAAATGTTATAATTTTTTCTATTTTTTAGTTATAGAAATATTAGAAATGTTATAGAAATGTTAGTTATATAGCATTGTTAGAAATGTTATAGGAATGTTAGTTATATAGAAATGTTAGAAATTTTAGTTATCAAAATCCAATCATTAAAAAATGTTGCTTTTTGCAGGCATATAGCTAGTATTTGTTCTCGACGATGCCCGGCCCGCATCCTCGCCGTCGACCCGTCCGCGACGACGTCCGGCTGACCCATGTCCGGGACTGGGCTCCGCCGGGCTGGCACTGGGAGGTGCTGCCTGGAGGGGCGCGCCGCTTGATGAGGAACCCTGCCCCGGGTCCCGTCGTCGACCCCTATCTCGTTTGGTGGCGTTCGTGTGGGCCAGTGTCGGTGCGGAGGGAGCCGGCCCCGCCGGAGGTGGTACATCGCCGTGTCAGGGAGGAGGACGAGCACATCCATCGCTACATGGTTGCGTTAGAGGGCGGCAGGGTCTCCAATACCTTGCAGTTTCTTCAGGGATCTCACTTCAGCTATGATCCTGTGAGGTTTCCTTCTCTTTGGGTGTCCACCACCCACGCCGCAGGAACCGCGAGTGTCCTAGATTCTTCTGTAGTATTCGATCTTTATTAGCTATCTAGCCAGTGATGTACTCGATATATAATATTCGAGACGATGTATTCGAGATTATATATTATTCGAGATGATGTATTCGAGATTATATCTATTATTCGAGACGATGTATTCGAGATTATATCTATTATTCGAGACGATGTATTCGAGATTATATCTATTATTCGAGACGATGTATTCGAGATTATATCTATTATTCGACACGACGTATTCGAGATTATATTCGATGATGCGAGACGATGTATTCGAGATTATATCTATTATTCGAGACGATGTATTCGAGATTATATCTATTATTCGAGATGATGTATTCGAGATTATATCTATTATTCGAGACGATGTATTCGAGATTATATCTATTATTCGAGACGATGTATTCGAGATTATATCTATTATTCGAGACGATGTATTCGAGATTATATCTATTATTCGACACGACGTATTCGAGATTATATTCGATGATGCTTATTATGTACTATGATTGATTCAGTTTTTCCTTATTAATTGATTGCATACATGCATTGTAATTTGAATATATTTCTTTTGGATTAGTTAAACAAAACCTATGGCGGACAATACCGGCAGAGAGGGAGAAGAGGCCCTGTTCAATATTATACGCAATCCTCGCGGGCCAGATGATGATCAGAATGAAGAAGATTATGACGGCTCCGAATATCTAAACAACACCAGGGAGGGTGATATGATATTCAATCGTGACGACTGAATCGATGAAGTCGTGAACTATGAACAACAAAGACCGGCGAGGTATATATATTTATATAAGCAGGCATCTGGTGATCATCACATGTTTTAAATGACTTGAAGATATATTAACGAATCGATCTTTCTTCTTTCAGCCATCCGGATCGAGCAAATCTTCAGGCAACAGGACGAAACGAGGCCCGAACAAAAAGTTGAACGAGGGCGTAAAGTACAATATCGAGGCAATCAGACCTAATGGCGAACCATTCGCGCCTAAGAAGATTGCGGACAAGTTCGTTCGTCAGTGCGGAGTTCTTGTGAAGGACCAACTCCCGATCTCCCTTCAAGAATGGAGAGAGCCATCAAAGCCATGTCCAGGAGTTACTTTTGTCGACGACACACAAAAATAGTTGCTTTGGGAAACGCTCATGGAACATTTCACCCTACTAGATCATTTCACAAATGCAGATGTGGAGAAAGTCAAGGACGCTGCTCTTAGGAAGATGGCGGTTGCATTCAAGAACCACAAGATTCGTGAATGGGCCAAGTACGTCAACGAAGGAAGGAAGACTCCAGTATTCAAGGGAACACTAGAGAACCAAAGTGCTCATTGGGACGATTTCGTGAAATTCAAGGATTCAGAATTATCTAAGGAACGGTCGAGAATAAACAAGGCCAATGCCGCAAAAAAGGATAAGTTCCATAAGCTGGGACCAGGTGGCTATGCGGTGGGAATGCCTAAGTGGGATAAGTCTGAGAAAGAGATGCTGGATGCAGGTGTCACTCCAGAAACATTAAGCTGGCCCCCCAGGTGCAGGACTTGGTTCTATGCGCATGGGGGGGAGTTGGACCCAAAGACAGGCAAAGTTTCCAAGAAGGCATGTCTGGACGGAGCCGAAGATAAGCTACTTGTTGCAATAGAAGAGGCTCGATCCGGGTTGTTTGAGCCCAACAGAGAGAACGACAAGCTTACGCGTGCCCTGGGAAATCCTGAACACCCGGGAAGAACACGAGGCATGTGCGCTATTCTGTGGTATGAGGGGTTTTCGGACTGGAACACCGACTACAAAACCCGTGCGAGAAAGAAGATTGCGGAGGAGAAGAAGAGGAAGATGGAGGAGGAGCAGAGGAAGCTAGACTATGAACGCCTTCAAGGCCTAGAATCAGCGCACGCGGACTTGGCAATCAAATTCCAGCGGCAGCAGGAGCAGATCGACTCACTTAGCTAGCAAAGGGGGTCTCAGCAGCTAGCGGATGATCCACCAATGGATAGCACCGTCCCATCCATGCCGAGAAGCAGCGTGGATTCCGCCCCGGGCGACGCATTGCTGGATAGCTACCCAGTGGATGACATCATGGAGAACACTAACTACGAGCAACACTTCAAAATGAGGAACATATCCATGAAGGTGGCGGATGCCCTTGCTTTTCCAAATCCCCCCGAGGCAACCTTCCATTGCAACCCGATTCCAGCGGGCTATGCTCGTGTCTTGGTTGATGAGGTGGTGGACCAATATTCGGGGCTAGAGCTTGACATTCCTGGAGGTGACGATGAGCACACACTAGGAGAGGCCAACCATCGTATCATCCTATGGAGAAAGGATTGCATCATGTTTTGAAGGCCACCAACACCGCGTCATCCGACTCCTCGTCGCAGTCCGCCACCGAGTCAGCAGACTCCCGCTCCTCCAAGTCCACCAATGCGTCAGGCCACTCCTCCTCCATGTCCGGCACAGCTTCAGGCCACTCCTCCTCCAAGTCCGGCAAAGCGTCAGGCCACTCCTCCTCCAAGTCCGGCACAGCTTCAGGCCACTCCTCCTCCAAGTCTGGCACAGCTTCAGGCCACTCCTCCTCCTCCAACTCAGCCACGTCAGCCGTCTTCGCCGCCTCAGCAATCACGGAAGAGAGCCGCCTCAGCTATGGTGCGTGGCGGTACAAGTCGAGGTAGTACTACAAGTACAGGCGGAGGCAAGCAATTTCAATATGGTCCAAGCCTCGCGCCTCTTCCGCAGAGGCCTTACGACAAGTCCGAGGAGGAAACCGTAGCCATATCAAAGGCCGAGGTGGAAACCCATTTTGCACCGAAACCGCCACCGCCGCCAAGGGAGAAAGTGCCTGTGGAAAAGATTGACCACTTCATTCGTATGGCTAGACTACCAGCTCCCAATCCTGCTGACCACCTCAGGAAGTTAAATCGAGCACGTCTACATAAAGAGGCGAGCTCGAGCTCGAGCAAATCAGCTGGCAAAAAATGCGGTAAAACCATTCCCCAGCTGGGAGAACAGGCGGCGCAATCAATCCCCCCGCTTGTTGTGCCAACAACACATGTGAGTAGGCGCGCCCAATATTATTTTGGGCAAACTGTTAACGTTCCCGGGGTGGGCGATGTGGTAATAACCGAGGATCATATTGCGCAGGCTGAATCGATCGGGATCACTGTTGGACAACTCCTCGATATCGAGCCCATGTATCCGACTAGAGAGGAGGAAATAAAACGGAAACATGCCCGGGGCCAACCTTTGGTCGAGCCAGAGGAGGTTAATAAGCTCCCAATGAGAATGTATGCATTGCATCAATGGTACATGGACATTACCAAGATTTCCAATCGAGAGTCCCTCATGGTGAATGTCAACGAGGAGCATTACTACCATAAGAAAGCTGTGACCATTGAGTATTCAGAACTTTTTCAGCTATACAATAAAGACGCACTCGACAAATCTATCGTCAGTTGCTATTGTCTATAAGTGATTCCTTTCTGTAATTTAAGTCTCAATTTAGCTGATCATTTTGATCAATCTTTACCTGTAATTATCCTCACTATATTCTTTTCTGTGGTATTATGCAGGATGAATATTTATGAAATGAAAAAATATGGACGCTGTGGCATTGGGTTCGTTGACCCAAATACCATTAATGAATACACATGGAAATTAGATCCATATCACGCAAAATGTGTAGAGGAAAGCATGCTACAGTTCTTCAAGGAACTCAAATACAATGAAGATATAATACTTCCTTACAACTTCCAGTGAGTCACACTGTCTTGTACTACAAATTCTGTTTTTCCCTACTAGCTATAGTTACATGTTTTTGCTTACATATGCCCGCTTAATTAAGACATGCAAACGTGTGTGTGTGCAGATATCACTGGATCTTGTTAATCATTAAAGTTGCTGAAGGAACAGTTGAAGTACTAGACTTGCTACTTAAGAAAGCAAGTGACTACACCATCATGAACGGGATAGTCAACAGGTAATTTCAATCATTATTAACTATATCTCGACATATTTAATTAGTTCGTCATTTCCTGATAACAACTATTTAATAACCCATTTATTCATTTTCTTTGTCGGCGGGCAGGGCTTGGGAAAAGTTCATCATGGTCACTCCAGGCCCATGGAAACAAAGTCTGAAATGGTATCGACCCAAGGTAAGTAATTAAGTAGTACTAGCTAGCTGCCATCTCTTTATTTATCATGCTTGATTAATTATTATCTGATCAAAATTCCATTCTCGTAAAGGCCCTGAAGCAGGCGCCGGGGAATGATCTATGTGCATACTATGTTTCCGAGAACATTCGCATGATGGCGTCCGAAAGGAGCAAATCTCAAAGACAGGAGTGGGTACGATATCGATTGTCAGAACACTATTCACAATTTTTACACCATTATCGATATCTAGTCACACAACTAATACACATGCATATTGATCTCCTTCTTAACAGTTCAAAGAGGTGCGGGACAAGCTCCTAGCACAGGACCGCATAGAAGCAATTAAAGAGGAAATAGCGGGATTTTTGCTCGACCAGGTCATAGATCCCAAAGGAGAATACTATTACCCGCTACCGCTTCCATGAACCACTTCCAATTGTTATCGTGCTCCGAAGGCACCCATTAGCTAGGCTAATGCCACTGGCTCCGAAGGCACCAATTAGGAGAAATTGTATATATATATATATACATGTGTGTATATATGTGTGAATTAATTAATGGTGGTTGTGAGACATTCAATGATATATATATATTATGATCGGTTCTACTAGAAATTCTATTTATATATATGCATAATGTGTACAATATGTAGTATCGTAAAATACCAGCAAATGAAAAAGAATTAAATGGAAAACACAAAATTAAATGAAAAAGAAATCATAAACCCAAACCCCCCCCCCAACATTTTAATACCGGTTGGTGACACCAACCGGTACTAAAGGGCTCCCTGCCCCCGAAGCTGGCTCGTGCCACGTGGTTGCCCTTTAGCATCGGTTCGTGCTGAACCGGTAATAAAGGGGGGCCTTTAGTGCCTACATTTTAGCACCGGTTACCAAACCGGCACTAAAGGGCCTTACGAACCGGTGCTATTGGCCGGTTCTGCACAAGTGGGATAACAGCATGAAACAAACATATATCTATGTACTATGGTCACTGTATTTTCCATATCATTCTAGTTTATGTTCCCTAACCAAGATAGAGACACAGTTCAACTCATATATTTTTAGGACACAACAGCATAGACAAAATATAAGTGTGAGAAACTACATAGCATTGGCACCACTTGTAATGTGCATCACATGAGAACATAATTGTTTATATAACTTAAACTAAAATCAACATACAGCAAGAAGTTAGAACAGCAATCCAGTTAAACAAATAGGTTTCAAACATACCTGTTGCGCCATTGGAGTTTCAATTGGATCCTTCAAATTTGAAAGTATTTGGTATGATTAAATACAGTGATGCAACAACAAAGGGGTATGGACCGTAGCTACGGAATCTGACCTGAGAATAGTTGCTCTTCTACTTTAAACATGGAGTTTGGGTTAGCTATGGTGGTCTTCGTGCTTTGGGCACTATAGTAGCTTTACAAACTGCTCGTGTGGGGGTACTCTGTGGTGGACATGGTGTTTTGTCAACTATAAGTGGGTTACTATCTGCTGGGGTTGCGGTTAGATGGGTTGTAGCTGGTTCTCTGCCCAACGGTGTAAGTGTGCAATCTGGAAGAGTCTCGATTATGTGTGGTGGGGCTAGTTTGTGGGCCAGTACAACCATGGTTCTATCTGCATCGACGGGTAGCACTGTCTTTTGTGAAGAACGGGTTTTTTGCTCCCTTAGATACTGCCATCACCCCCTCCAATTCAAATGGCTGATAAACAAGAAAAGAAATTGAACGTACAGACATTGTATGATAGACAGATGTGGTAATTCACATATATGTTGTCTAACCAAACAGGACAGGATGACACAATTTCACATATATGATGCCTAACTAAACATGATAGCATGACACAGTTTCAAATATATGATGGATAACTTAACAGGATGACATGACAAAACTATATGATGTCTTTCTAAAATAGGTTGGGATGAAATAATTCACATACATGTTGTGTAAGTATACAGGATGGCATGATATAATTGACATAATTGATTCATATACTAAGCAGCTGCACTTGCATGTATGATCTCTAAACTAAGCAGATAGAATTCGGTATTGTGCATATGATGTCTAAACTAAGCAATGCAAGACACCATATGCATCATATGAGAAATATAAACATTGCAACTTAGAGCATACACCTCAGGTGGGATATAGGACTGGTCATTTGTCTCTAAATCCTCCTCTGAGGAGCTCCCTGTAACCATCAAGATATATGCTTCAACAGGTACCATTGCCTGCTCTGAAGACCTTGTTTTCACTCCATATACC
>NC_053028.1:680369825-680446469 GCF_003073215.2 Triticum urartu
GGATCTGGATACCCATGTTGGCTCCCACATGTTCCACGATGATCTCATCGGATGAACCACGATGTCAAGGACTTAATCAATCCCGTATACAATTCCCTTTATCTAGCGGTACGATACTTGCTCGAGATTCGATCGTCGGTATCCCGATACCTTGTTCAATCTCGTTACCGGCAAGTCTCTTTACTCGTTCCGTAACACATCATCCCATGATAAACTACTTGATCACATTGTGCACATTATGATGATGTCCTACCGAGTGGGCCCAGAGATACCTCTCCGTTTACACGGAGTGACAAATCCCAGTCTCGATTCGTGCCAACCCAACAGACACTTTCGGAGATACCTGTAGTGTACCTTTATAGCCACCCAGTTACGTTGTGACGTTTGGCACACCCAAAGCACTCCTACGGTATCCGGGAGTTGCACAATCTCATGGTCTAAGGAAATGATACTTGACATTAGAAAAGCTTTAGCATACGAACTACATGATCTTGTGCTAGGCTTAGGATTGGGTCTTTGTCCATCACATCATTCTCCTAATGATGTGATCCCGTTATCAATGACATCCAATGTCCATGGTCAGGAAACCGTAACCATCTATTGATCAACGAGCTAGTCAACTAGAGGCTTACTAGGGACATGGTGTTGTCTATGTATCCACACATGTATCTGAGTTTCCTATCAATACAATTCTAGCATGGATAATAAACGATTATCGTGAACAAGGAAATATAATAATAACTAATTTATTATTGCCTCTAGGGCATATTTCCAACAGTCTCCCACTTGCACTAGAGTCAATAATCCAGTTCACATTGATATGTGATTAACACTCAAGGTCACATCCCCATGTGACTAACACCCAAAGAGTTTACTAGAGTCAATAATCTAGTTCACATTACCATGTGATTAACACTCGATGAGTTCTGGGTTTGAACATGTTATGCTTGTGAGAGATGTTATAGTCCACGGGTCTGAATCTTTCAGATCCGTATGTACTTCGCAAATCTCTATGTCATCTTGTAGATGCAGCTACTACGCTATATTTGGAGCCATTTCAAATAACTGTTCTACTTGGAGCTATTCTAAATGGTTGCTCCATTATATGTATCCGGTATCTCTACTCAGAGCTATCCGGATAGGTGTTAAGCTTGCATCGACGTAACTCTTTACGTCGAACTCTTTATCACCTCCATAACCGAGAAACATATCCTCATTCCTCTAAGGATAATTTAGACCGCTATCTGGTGATCTACTCCTAGATTACCTTTGTACCCTCTTGCCAGATATGTGGCAAGGCACACATCAGGTGCGGTACTCAGCATGGCATACCGTATAGAGCCTATGACAAAAGCATAGGGGACGACCTTCGTCCTTCCTCTTTCTTCTGCCGTGGTCGAGCTTTAAGTCTTAACTTCGTACCTTACAACTCAGGTAAGAACTCCTTTTTTGGCTGATCCATCTTGAACACCTTCAAGATCATGTCAAGGTATGTGCTCATTTGAAAGTACCATTAAGCGTTTTGATCTATCCTTTATAGATCTTGATGCTCAATGTTCAAGTAGCTTAATCCAGGCTTTCCATTGAAAAACACTTTCCAAATAACCCTATATGCTTTCTAGAAATTCTACATCATTTCTGATCCATAATATGTCAACAACATATACTCATCAGAAATTCTATAGTGCTCCCACTCACTTCTTTGGAAATACAAGTTTCTCATAAACTTTGTATACACCCAAAATCTTTGATCATCTCATCAAAGCGTACATTCCAACTCCGAGATGCTTACTCCAGTCCTCAGAAGGATTGCTGGAGCTTTGCATACTTATTAGCATCTTTTAGGATTGACAAAACCTTCCGGTTGTATCACATACAACCTTTCCTCAAGAAAATCATCGAGGAAACAATGTTTTGACATCCTATCTGCAAGATTTCATAAATAATGCAGTAATCGCTAATATAATTCCAACAGACTCTTAGCATCGCTACGAGTGAGAAAGTCTCATCGTAGTCAACTCCTTGAACTTGTCGGAAAACATCTTAATGACAAGTCGAGCTTTCTTAATGGTGATACTTACCATCATTGTCCGTCTTCCTTTTAAAATCCACATGTACCTAACAGCCTTACGACCATCAAGTAGTTCTTCCAAAGTCTACACTTTGTTTTCATACATGGATCCTATCTCAGATTTTATGGCCTTGAGCCATTTATTGGAATCCGGGCCCACCATCGCTTCTCCATGGCTCGTAGGTTCATTGTTGTCTAGCAACATGACTTCCAAGACAGGATCACGTACCACTCTGAAGTAGTACGCATCCTTGTCATCCCACGAGGTTTGGTAGTGACTTGATCTGAAGTTTCATGATCACTATCATAAGCTTCCACTTCAATTGGTGTAGGTGCCACAGGAACTACTTCCTGTGCCCTGTCACACACTAGTTGAAGAGATGGTTCAATAACCTCATCAAGTCTCCACCATCCTCCCACTCAATTCTTTCGAGAGAAACTTTTCCTCGAGAAAGGACCCGATTCTAGAAACAATCCCTTATTGCTTTCGGATCTGAGACAGGAGGTATACCCAACTGTTTTGGGTGTCCTATGAAGATGCATTTATCCGCTTTGGGTTTGAGCTTATCAGCCTGAAACTTTTTCACATAAGCGTCGCAGCCCCAAACTTTTAAGAAATGACAGCTTAGGTTTCTCTAAACCATAGTTCATACGGTGTCATCTCATCGGAATTACGTGGTGCCCCTTTTAAAGTGAATGTGGTTGTCTTTAATGCCTAACCCATAAACTATCGTGGTAATTCGATAAGAGACATCATGGTATGCATCATATCCAATAGGGTGCAGTTATGATGTTCGGACATACCATCACGCTACGGTGTTCCAGGCTGTATTAGTTGTGAAACAATTTCCACAATGTCTTAATTATGTGCCAAACTCGTAATTCAGATATTCATCTCTATGATCATATCATAGATCTTTTATCCTATTGTCACGACGATCTTTCAACTTCACCCTGAAATTACTTGAACCTTTCAATAATTCAGACTCGTGATTCATCAAGTAAATATACTCAACATCTACTCAAATCATGTGTGAAGTAAGAACATAACGATATCCACTACACGCCTCAGCACTCATTGGACTGCACACATCAAAATGTATTACTTCCAACAAGTTGCTTTCTAGTTCCATTTTACTGAAAATGAGGCTTTTAGTCATCTTGCCCATGTGGTATGATTTGCATGTCTCAAGTGATTCAAAATCAAGTGAGTCCAAACGGTCCATTTGCATGGAGTTTCTTCATGCATATACACCAATAGACATGGTTCGCATGTCTCAAACTTTTCAAAAACAAGTGAGCCCAAAGATCCATCAAGATGGAGCTTCTTCATGCATTTTATACCGATATGACTTACGTGGCAGTGCCACAAGTAGGTGGTACTATCATTACTATCTTATATCTTTTGGCATGAACATGTGTATCACTACGATCGAGATTCAATAAACCATTCATTTTAGGCGTAAGACCATTGAAGGTATTATTCAAATAAACAGACTAACCATTATTCTCCTTAAATGAATAAATGTATTGCGATAAACATAATCCAATCATGTCTATGCTCAACGCAAACACCAATCTCGATGGTAGAGGGAGCGTACGATATTTGATCAACCTTGGAAATACTTCCAACACATATCGTCATCTCACCTTTAGCTATTCTCCGTTTATTCCATAGCTTTTATTTCGAGTTACTAACACTTAGCAACCGAACCGTTATCTAATACCATGGTGCTACTAGGTGTACTAGTAACGTACACATTAACATAATGTATATCCAATATACTTCTATCGATAGTCTTCTCATCTACCAAGTATCTAGGGTAATTCTGCTCCAGTGGCTGTTCCCCTTTATTACAGAAGCACTTAGTCTCGGGCTTGGGTTCAACTTTGGGTTTCTTCACTTGAGCAGCAACTGACTTGTCGTTTCATGAAGTACCCCTTTCTTGCCCTTGCCCTTCTTGAAACTAGTGGTTTCACCAACCATCAACAATTGATGCTCCTTCTTGATTTCTACTTTTGTGGTGTCAAACATCGCGAATATCTCAAGGATCATCATATATGTCCCTGATATATTATAGTTCATCACGAAGCTCTAGCAGCTTGGTGGTAATGACTTCGGAGAAACATCACTATCTCATCTGGAAGATCAACTCCCACTCGATTCAAATGATTGTTGTACTCAGGCAATCTGAGCACAAGCTCAACAATTGAGCTTTTCTCCCTTAGTTTGCAGGCTAAGAAAATCGTCGGAGGTCTTATACCTCTTGACGTGGGCACGAGCCTGAAATCCCAATTTCAGTCCTTGGAACATCTCATATGTTCTGCTATGTTTCAAAAACGTCTTTGGTGCCTCAATTCTAAACCATTTAGCATTACGCAGTGAACTATCATGTAGTCATCAAAATGTGTATGTCAGATGTTCGCAACATCCATAGACAACGTTCGAGGTTCAGCACACTGAGCGGTGCATTAAGGACATAAGCCTTCTATGAAGCAATGAGGACAAACCTCAGTTTACGGACCTAGTCCGCATAATTACTACTATCAACTTTCAACTAAATTTTCTCTAGGAACATAACTAAACAGTAGAACTGAAGCGCGAGCTACGACATAATTTGCGAAGACCTTTTGACTTTGTTCATGATAATTAAGTTCATCTTATGAACTCCCACTCAGATAGACATCCCTCTAGTCATCTAAGTGATTACATGATCCGAGTCAACTAGGCCGTGTCCGATCATCACGTGAGACGGACTAGTCATCATCGGTGAACATCTTCATGTTGATCGCATCTACCATACGATTCATGCTCGACCTTTCGGTCTCTTGTGTTCCGAGGCCATGTCTGTACATGCTAGGCTCGTCAAGTCAACCTAAGTGTTTTGTGTGTGTAAATCTGGCTTACACTCGTTGTATGTGAACGTAAGAATCTATCACACCCGATCATCACGTGGTGCTTCGAAACGACGAACTTTCGCAACGGTGCACAGTTAGGGGAAACACTTTCTTGAAATTTTAATGAGGAATCATCTTATTTACTACCGTCGTTCTAAGCAAATAAGATGTATAAACATGATAAACATCATATGCAATCAAATAGTGACATGATATGGCCAATATCATATTGCTCCTTTTGATCTCCATCTTCGGGGCTCCATGATCATCATCGTCACCGGCATGACACCATGATCTCCATCATCATGATCTCCATCATCGTGTCTTCATGAAGTTGTCTCGCCAACTATTACTTCTACTTCTATGGCTACCGGTTAGCAATAAAGTAAAGTAATTACATGACGTTTATGTTGACACGCAGGTCATAAATAAATAAAGACAACTCCTATGGCTCCTGCCGGTTGTCATACTCATCGACATGCAAGTCGTGATTCCTATTACAAGAACATGATCAATCTCATACATCACATATCATTCATCACATTCTTCTTGGCCATATCACATCACATAGCATACCCCTACAAAAACAAGTTAGACGTCCTCTAATTGTTGTTTGCATGTTTTACGTGGCTGCTATGGGTTTCTAGCAAGAACGTTTCTTACCTACGCAAAAACCACAACGTGATATGCCAATTGCTATTTACCCTTCATAAGGACCCTTTTCATCGAATCCGATCCGACTAAAGTGGGAGAGACAGACACCCGCTAGCCACCTTATGCAACTAGTACATGTCAGTCGGTGGAACCAGTCTCACGTAAGAGTACGTGTAAGGTCGGTCCGGGCCGCTTCATCCCACAATGCCGCCGAATCAAGATTGGACTAGTAACGGTAAGCATATTGAACAAAATCAACGCCCACAACTACTTTGTGTTCTACTCGTGTATAGAAACTACGCATAGACCTAGCTCATGATGCCACTGTTTGGGAACGTAGCATAAATTCAAAAATTTCCTACGTGTCACCAAGATCTATCTATGGAGTCATCTAGCAACGAGGGAGGAGTGGATCTACATACCCTTGTAGATCGCGCGCGGAAGCGTTCAAGAGAACGGGGTTGATGGAGTCGTACTCGTCGTGATCCAAATCACCGATGATCCTAGCGCCGAACGGACGGCACCTCCGCGTTCAACACACGTACGGAGCAGCGACGTCTCCTCCTTCTTGATCCAGCAAGGGGGGAGGAGAGGTTGATGGAGATCCAGCAGCACGACGGCGTGGTGGTGGAAGTAGCGGGATTCCAACAGGGCTTCGCCAAGCGCTGCGGGAGGAGGGAGATGTGTCATGGGAGGGAGAGGGAGGTGCCAGGGCTTAGGTTTTGCTGCCCTCCCTTTCCCCCACTATATATAGGGCCATGGGAGGGGGGGCAGCCTTGGCCCTTCCTCCAAGGAAGGGTGCGGCCAGGGAGGAGTGCCTCCTCCCCAAGGCACCTCGGAGGTGCCTTCCCCCTTTAGGACTCTTCCTTTCCCTCTTCTCTTGGCGCATGGGCCTCTTGGGGCTGGTGCCCTTGGCCCATATAGGCCAAGGCACACCCCTACAGCCCATGTGGCCCCCCGGGGCAGGTGGCCCCACCCGGTGGACCCCCCGGGACCCTTCCAGTGGTCCCGGTACAATACCGGTGACCCCGAAACTTGTCCCGATGGCCGTAATAGCACTTCCCATATATAAATCTTTACCTCCGGACCATTCCGGAACTCCTCGTGACGTACGGGATCTCATCCGAGACTCCGAACAACTTTCGGGTTACCGCATACTAATATCTCTATAACCCTAGCGTCACCGAACCTTAAGTGTGTAGACCCTACGGGTTCGGGAGACATGCAGACATGACCGAGACGTTCTCCGGTCAATAACCAACAGCAGGATCTGGATACCCATGTTGGCTCCCACATGTTCCACGATGATCTCATCGGATGAACCACGATGTCAAGGACTTAATCAATCCCGTATACAATTCCCTTTATCTAGCGGTACGATACTTGCTCGAGATTCGATCGTCGGTATCCCGATACCTTGTTCAATCTCGTTACCGGCAAGTCTCTTTACTCGTTCCGTAACACATCATCCCATGATAAACTACTTGATCACATTGTGCACATTATGATGATGTCCTACCGAGTGGGCCCAGAGATACCTCTCCGTTTACACGGAGTGACAAATCCCAGTCTCGATTCGTGCCAACCCAACAGACACTTTCGGAGATACCTGTAGTGTACCTTTATAGTCACCCAATTACGTTGTGACGTTTGGCACACCCAAAGCACTCCTACGGTATCCGGGAGTTGCACAATATCATGGTCTAAGGAAATGATACTTGACATTAGAAAAGCTTTAGCATACGAACTACATGATCTTGTGCTAGGCTTAGGATTGGGTCTTTGTCCATCACATCATTCTCCTAATGATGTGATCCCGTTATCAATGACATCCAATGTCCATGGTCAGGAAACCGTAACCATCTATTGATCAACGAGCTAGTCAACTAGAGGCTTACTAGGGACATGGTGTTGTCTATGTATCCACACATGTATCTGAGTTTCCTATCAATACAATTCTAGCATGGATAATAAACGATTATCATGAACAAGGAAATATAATAATAGCTAATTTATTATTGCCTCTAGGGCATATTTCCAACAGCTATTTGGGTAAATGATGATACCTTGCCAAGTTCCAACATTTTCAGAGTTTATTTTGTAGTGATTTTCAATTTCACGGTCATTTAGCTCTGAAAACAAATCGGTAAATGACTGAAAAACAGCAAATGATGTCAGAACGGGTTGGGAATTGATGACGTCGCTTTGAATGCTACATACTAAACGCAAAAATAGTCTAGAGTTCAATTAAGTTTAAAAAACATGAAGTGCCGGTGTAACAGATGAGTTCTCGTCCGAAGCCCTGATACTCCGAAAGAGATTGTCCAGTTTGTACACGAAGTGCGTCCAGTTTTTGCCGTAACCCGTATCTACTCTCTTGCACATGCTATGTGGGTGAAATGATGATACCATGCCAAGTTTCAAAATTTTCAGAGTTTATTTTGTGGCGTTAATTTCGTGGTCATTTAGCTCTGAAAAAAATCGGTAAATGACTGAAAAACAACAAATGATGTCAAGAAGTGTTGAAAATTGATTAGTCACTTTGAATGATGCGTACTGAATGCAAAAAAGTCTGGAGTTGTAATAAGTTAAAAAAATGAAGTGCCGGTGCAACAAATGAGTTTTCGTCCGAAACCGGCCCTGATACTTCGAAAGAGATTGTCCAGTTTTTATACGAAGTGCATTCAGTTTTTGCCGTATTGTCCAGTTTGTACATGAAGTGCATTTAGTTTTTGCCGTAACACAAGAAGTCCGGAGTTGTAATAAGTTATTAAAAATAAAAAAGAGGCGCAATGCTCATTAATTAGCTTCAAGCCTTTCGGAATAGTGTAGACTGCACTGCACATAGCTCCATGCAGTCTACCCTATTCCTCAAGGCTTGAAGCTAAGCAACGTGAAGGTGAGCATTGCGCCTCTTCTTTATCGTCTCTGCACTCATGGCTTATAAACCGCTCCTAGTGCCTCTCTCTTCGCGAGGTGGGACTAAAAACAGCTTAGTAAGAAACTCTAGTACCGGTTCGTGAAACTCTAGTTCCAGTTCGTGCCACGAACCGGTGCTAAAGGTCCGCCACGAACCGGTACTAAAGAGCTCCTCCTGCCTAGCCGTTGGAACCGGCACTAATATGCTTCACATTTGACCCTTTTTTCTACTAGTGATACTCATTCTCGGAGGAGTCCGCGACCTATCTGTCACCGGTGAAAGTGAGGTCCATGATGCAAATGGAGGGACCGACACTCTCGTCGTCCCACCGGCGCGTCCAAGCAGTGTTTGGCGTCATTCTCATCCATGATCGCCTGCGCAGCCAGCGTTGCACCGCCTATGTGTTGCGAGCGGCGGCTTGAGTGCGGGTGACCTCGTAAGCGCCTGCTGCTCAGCGACGAAGTGGGGGTTCACCGCGGCCATGGCCGCCACGGCTTCCTCACTCGCTCGCTTGCCGTAGATCCGACCCTCCACCAGTTGGTGCTGCTCGAGAAAGATCGGGTTGCTGATAATGTCTCCACGGACGCGCGAGCATTGCCGGGGAAATCCAGAATTGGCTTGGGTAGCCGACGGATCAAAGCAGGTGTGCAAATTGCAGCGCGGCGGGGAGGAAACAAACATGTCATATCTGGCTGGCTAGGAGGAGCATGAGCGCCCTGAGGCCCCTGACGCGGTGCAACTGTATATACCCAACGAGCAAAAGCTTCAATGCAGTCCCAATAATCATCCACGGGGGTGGGGGTGGGGTGTTTGAACACCCGCTCGCAATGGTCATGTTTCCTTTGTTTGAACAAACAGAGTTGGTCCATAGGGCACGCAAATTGAATGACGACTCTCGGCCCGAGAGGAGTGCCCCAAATATTAGGTTGTAAATAACAACTGTACATGTATTTATTTAGTGTTTATAGTCGTCCCTAAGTGGTTTATGAGTTTAAATGTAATTTTTATTATTTCTGGTGTTCATTGTACTACCATAATTGAAGATGAATAGATTGAATGTTTTCCCACAAAAAAATCTACACCACAGACTACTAGCGTGTACCATATCTTTACATAATAATAAAGCGCCGATCGCTTCTGCACACATTTTGCAGAAAAGTCCATGCACTTTTGTGAAATCAACCCATGATCTCGATTCAAGTGGGAATAGAAAACATTTTGCTTTTTGCAAAAAACCCCTTGAGGTTTTAGCTAATCAACATGCAGTCCTATTTTAAGTGAGAATAGAAAACATTTTGATTTTTTTGTAGAAAACCACCTAAGATTTTGGTTAATTAACCAGCCGTCCGTCTAGAAAAAAATGTTTTTATAGATTCAAATGTTTTTTAAATATTCATATCTGTTAAACCGTAACTCCAATTTTAACATGTTATATCTGAAAGTTGATTAGGAAAATGTGTAAAATATGAATATGATGTTATTTGTACCCGTTAACCATTTTTAAATATTTTTGGGGGACAAATTCAAATGCTTTAAAAAATATTCATATCTTTTAAATACTAACTCCAATTTTAACATGTTATATATGAAAATTGATTGAAAAATATGTAGAATGCACCATTAATCGGTAGTGCATGATCATTCTTTCTTTTGTATTGTTGCGGATTCAAATTGAAAATGAACACCTCAACAAAAAAAATTGGAGACGAAAGAAACCATCTATAACCATGCATGTCCGTAGGCGAGAGTGGGAAGAAGGATAAACAGCAAGACGGATAGAATGTCATGTTGAAATAAAGCACGTGGACCTATTTGGGTCTTGAGTCATGGTTATTGTGTTAGGGACGTGTGGTATTTTTTTTATCTCCCGTTGCAATGCACCGGCTCTTTTGCAAGTAGAAACAATCCAATTAGATAGGTAAAAGTGATTCAGTCAGCCTCCTAGTCCCTCTCTAATAGATGTCCTGCAAGTTATACTAAAATATATACTAACTAGATTTCTGTATTTAAATTAATACAAAAACTTTTGTTTAAGAAACTCATATGAGCTCTAGCATCATTACTAGGAAAAGGGCTATAGATGACATGGACACTAATAGCGCACCGTATATGTGGTGCGCCACTAGTGTGTGGTGCGTCATTAGTAGTTTTGAAAAAAAAATATTAGTAATGGCGCACCATGGGATAGTGCGCCATTACTAGTTGACATAGTAATGGAGCACCACACCCACCGTGCGCCATTAGTAGTTTTGAAAAAAAAATAAAAAAATTTGTTACTAATGGCGCACCATGGGACAATGCGCCATTACTAGTAAAAACTAGTAATGGCGCACTGTCCCATGGTGCGCCATTACTAACAAATTTTTTTATGTTTTTTGTCAAAACTACTAACAGCGCACCACACATCAGGTGTGCCATTAGTAACCCTGGTGCTAAATGCACCCCTCCCCCTTGTGGACCGCCTTTTCAGTTTAAAAATAAAAAAATGATGAAAATGTCAACAAAATAAAAGAAAATAAGTTTCTCATGTGATATGTGGTATAGTTGTTGGGAAAATTTACAAATATGAATTTCGACTTTATTTGCAAAATCTCTCTGGAATTTAGTAAAATGGGCATAACTTTTGCATACGAACTCGGATTAAAAAAATTATATGAAAAATCATCTACTCGAAAAGTTACATCCGAATTGAACCGGGAACCTTGTTCAACATCTTCAAAATCTCCAAAAACCTAACAGAACGAAAGATACGGGGCTTTTAAGATCTAGCGGGGGGATGAAAAACAAAATCAAACTTACTAGTGGCGCACCATTTGCTAGGTGCGCCACTAGTAACAAAAAAATGGTTTCAAAAAAAATTTGAATTTTTTTTCAAAATATGATACGCAATATGACCGAAAAGTTTGAAATATTTTTTCAAAATTTGTTCACACCCATGAACATGAAGAAAGTCCTAGACATCAACAATGTTTAATAGGATTGGTATGATTGATATATCAACAAGTGCTTGTGAAGTGAGCTGGCGCTGGGGTTGGATAGAACTGCGAAGTTAAGCGTGCTCGGGCTGGAATAGTGTGAGGATGGGTGACCTTCCGGAAAGTTTGACCACGGAGTGCGATTTGACTTGAGATTAAACATATTGACCTGAGATTAAGCCATAGTGACCTGAGATTAAGAAAAAATTGAACAAAAATTTTGAAAAAAAATCTGATTTTTTTTAAAAAATTGTTAGTAATGCCGCACTTCTATGTGGTGCGTCGTTAGTATACTAGATACTAATGGCGCACCTGTGGGATATACTAATGGCGCACTTCGTGGTGTGACATTAGTATACCAGATACTAATGACGAGCCTGTGGTGCGCCATTAGTAAAAAATTCTAATGGCGTGATGCTAGTGGCGCACCTTTAGTGCGCCATTAGTAGGCAAAACAGGTGCGCCACTAGTAGGCCTTTTCCTAGTAGTGCATCCACTAAATGAAACCAACCAGCGGGAATGACAAATAAACAAATTGTATGTATGCAAAATTGAATTGATGACATTTTATAGTCGTTGGTAATCCATGTTATTACAATACCAAGAGAGCATTCAAGTCTTATCAAATTATTGTGAACCTAGCTTGTAACTTGTAAGAGCATCTCCAATAGACCCGCTTAATAAGCCACCCGCCGAAAAAATGCCTATTTGGCTCGCGAGATACAAAAAACAGTGCTCCAACAGAAGTTGTAAAATAGAGCGCACACAAAAACGAAGTTGTAACTTTAACGCATGCGGGCTACGGGGCTCCAAATTTATAGACTTGTGCGCGGGGGGCGGGGGCTGCTGCATGTGGGGCCGCCGGGTTGGGCGTCGTGTTTTTGTGCGTCTGGTAAACCTCCCGCGTACAAAAACACTATTTCAGTGCTGCAAAACTTTTTTAGCATGCTGCACTACCGCGCTTCTGTTGGAGATGCTCTAGATGGTTCAATTTATAATCTAGAAGATTCTATAAATATGCTAACTAATATTAGACTAGAAATCATTATTGAGATATTACTTAGATATTACACATTAGAAATCTCTACCATGATATTTAATGATACTACCAAATACATGAACAAATGCACATAGACACAAATATATACCAATACACCATAATTTCTGCAATCATCAATAAAAAATAGGAGAAGCAATTTTTGGTGATTTCTGTTATATTTGATAACAAAAAACACCACTATAGTTATTGTTTAACAACATTGTTATGTAGTTAAGTATGATAATAAAAATAAAAATTATACTCATTAGTATTATAATATGATAAATATAAGTTTAAATAGGTATAAAGGTTTTGTATAAAAATATTATTTAAATTATTAGTGAATTTTATTTAAATTATTATTGAAATAAGTTTAAAAGGCAAGATTATGTAAGCAAATAAGTCTAAACTTTTTGGCAGCATCTTTAGTTTTAGGTAACAGAGTGATAATGCGGAGCTGACCACTCGGCCCAATAACTTTATTCATATGATTGATCCCACAACCATTCACATGGTTTGGTATAACTGCATCTCTTGCCCTGATCAGATCCTCGTTCAATTATCAAGTGCACAGTTGGACAACTTCTTTTTAGTACATGCTATGTGGGTAAAATGATGATACCATGCCAACTTTCAACCTTTTCAGAGTTCTTTTGTATTGCTTTTCAATTTCAGGTTCATTTAGATCAAAGAAAAGATTAAATGCATGAAAAATAGCACATGAAGTCATAAAGGTTGAAAATTGATGACGTGGCGTTGAATGGTGCATATTGAACGCACAAATAGTCTGGAGTTCAATTTCAGGGTCATTTAGCTCAAAGAATAAACTAATAGCAAAAAGAATGAACTAAAAAGCTTTTACAAAACTCTAACAGCAAAAAGAATGACTTAAAACAATCAATTAATTTTTTTTGTTATGATCAACTAAAACAAAACTATAATATTTTTCAACAGCAAAAAGAATCAACTAAAAAGCTTTTATAAACCTCTAATATTTTTGAACCTAAAATTATATAAAATTTATGCAACTAAAATTATCAAAGTATTTTTTGTTCAAAACATTAATAGCAAAAGAAATTTTCATAAAGTATTGTTTTGTTAGAAACTTTAATAGCAAACTAAAATAACAAAATCTATTTTTGATTAAAACACCCATTTAAAATAACCTAAAAATTACCAAATTGAATATAATGATAAAACACACTAATATTAAATAGCAGGAAAAAGAATCACTCAAAAATCTATTTTTAAAGTAAAGTTATTCACAAACTAGTGATTCACACAAATTTCAAACAATTCAAATTTATACTATTCAAATTTGAAAACTTATGGCACTAACAAAAAATTTATAATTTTTGTGACCTAAAGAAAAAAGAATCACTCAAAAACTCTAAGTATTTAGCTGTAAGTAGAAACAAAAGAAAATAAATAAAACAAAAATACTAGAAAAAATTAAAAAAATGCTGCCTACTGGGCCACCACGACCTGCATATGACTAGAAAGCCAACCAACTAGTTGGGCCAAGAGGCTCGCAACAGGCCCAGTAGGCCCACAAGCAGAGAGAGTGCATTTAGGCCCGTAGGCCTACATAAGAGAGGAGCTCGAAAGTGTTGGCGCAGCCGTGCTTATAAACCACTCCCGGCGCCTCTCAGCTAGCGAGGTGGGACTAAAGATCCACCCGCCCGACGCCATGCCAGCCGCAGCCCTTTCGTCCCGATTGGTGGCACCAGCCGGGACCAATGCCACCCTTTCGTCCCGGTTGCTGGCACCAACCAGGACCAATGCCACTAGTAGAAAACATGGCTTTGGTTCAGGCCTGGCTAGCCCATTAGTCCCGGTTCAGTCACGAACCGGGACCCATGGGGGCATACGTCCAGGTTTGTGTGCCCAGGGGTCGGCTGGGCCTCGTGGGGCATTGGTCCCGGTTGGTCTGGACCCTTTTGTCCCGGTTCCAGACACGAACCGGGACCAATGGGCCTCGCTCCTGGCCCACATCCATTAGTCCCGGTTCGTGGCTGGAACCGGGACCAAAGGGTGGCCTTTAGTCCCCGTTCCAGCCACGAACCGGGACCAATGAGGTAGCTATATATACCCCTCGCCCGCGAGCAGAGCACTCCACTGCTCTATTTTTTTCGGGCCGGCGAGGGGAGGGCATTGTGGTGCTCTAGCTCACCTCCTATGCACATGAGGTGCTCGATGAAATGCCCGAGCCACACTACTTAAGCTTTCTCCTCTCCGAACTCGACCTCCAAGCTCCATTTTCCTCAAGATTTGTCTAGGTTTAGCAGTCCATCACGTCCCGTCCCCGTCTTCACCGCCGTCGAGCGCCCGCGCCGATCTCGTCGCCAGGACCACTATGGTGAGCCTCTTGTTCTTATCTTCTTTCTAAAAAATAAAATTGAGGAGGAGAAGATGATATTGAAGTTGCATGTTGCGGATGTCGTCGATGATCACAATATCAAGATGGATACAATGCGCTTGAAGATTAGAAAGGTTAGAAAATATGCCATTCATACCGAGGCTTGGTATCATTATACCTTTGGATCAATTGTTACCTTGGTTGCGATTATGATCGCATTTGTTGTTGCATTGAAATGTTTTACATAGTTTCAATGTATGGTTTAATTAGATGATCTGGAGAGCTATATGTTGTTCAATGAGAACTATGTATGTACTTTGGTTTCAATGTGATGATGAACTTCTATTAATTTGGTCACTTATCTATTCATAATGTTTTGTACTGGTTTTTGAAACATCTAATTATATATAATGCACGAAGATGAACCGGCAATGGATGTACGGTGACAGACACACCTCCGAGTACATGAAGGGCCTGCATAATTTTCTCGAAGTGGCTAAGGCAAACAAGCAGAATGGTTTTATGTGTTGTCCATGCCCTATATGTGGGAATACGAAGTCTTACTCTGACCGGAAAATACTTCACACCCACTTGCTTTATAAGGGTTTCATGCCACACTATAATGTTTGGACCAAGCACGGAGAAATAGGGGTTATGATGGAAGACAATGAAGAAGAGGAGGAGGATGACAACTATGTGCCCCCTGAATACGGTGATGCTGCAACTGGGGAAGCTGCTGAAGATCAAGATGTTGGGGAACGCAGTAATTTCAAAATTTTCCTACGCACACGCAAGATGGATAGCAACGAGCGGGAGAGTGTTGTCCACGTACCCTCGTAGACCGTAAGCGGAAGCGTTATGACAACGCGGTTGATGTAGTCGTACGTCTTCACGATCGACCGGTCCTTAGTACCGAAAGTATGGCACCTCCGCGATCTTCACACGTTCGGCTCAGTGACGTCCCACGAACTCACGATCCAGCAGAGTGTCGAGGGAGAGCTTCATCAGCACGACGGCGTGGTGATGGTGATAATGAAGCAACCAGCGCAGGGCTTCGCCTAAGCACTGCAATGATATGACCGAGGTGGATTATGGTGGAGGGGGGCACCGCACACGGCTAAGAACAATGTCTGTTGTGCTTGTAGGGTGCCCCCTGCCCCGTATATAAAGGAGCAAGGGGGGAGGCCGGCCGGCCCTTGGGCGCGCCTAGGAGGGGAGGAGTCCTCCTCCTAGTAGGAGTAGGACTCCCCTTTTCCTAGTCCAACTAGGAGGAGGAAGGGGGAGGAAAGAGAGGGAAAGGGAGAGGGAAAGACGGGCTGCGCCCCCCTCCCCTAGTCCAATTCGGACTCCCCTTGGGGGGGGCACCACCTCCTGGGCTGCTGCCTTCTCTCTCCCCTAAGGCCCACGAAGGCCCAATACTTCCCCGGGGGGTTCCGGTAACCCCTCCGGCACTCCGGTTTTCTTCGAAATCACCCGGAACACTTCCGGTGTCCGAATATAGCCGTCCAATATATCGATCTTTATGTCTCGACCATTTTTCAAGACTCCTTGTCATGCCGTCAAACTAAGCAAAATGCTACCGTCAAACCAAGGAAAATAAGATGTATAAAAGATAAACATCATATGCAATCAAAATATGTGACATGATATGGCCATCATCATCTTGCGCCTTTGATCTCCAAAGTACTGTCATGATCTCTATCGTCACCGGCATGACACCATGATCTCCGTCATCTTGATCTATATCAATGTGTCGTCACACGGTCGTCTCGCCAACTATTGCTCTTGCAACTATTGCTATCGCATAGCGATAAAGTAAAGCAATTATTTCGCGCTTGCATCTTATGCAATATAGAGACAACCATAAGGCTTTTGCCAGTTGCCGATAAGTTTAACAAAACATGATCATCTCATACAACAACTTATATCTCATCACGTTTTGACCATATCACATCACAACATGCCCTGCAAAAACAAGTTAGACGTCCTCTACTTTGTTGTTGCAAGTTTTACGTGGCTGCTACGGGCTTAAGCAAGAACCAATCTTACCTACGCATCAAAACCACAATGATATTTTGTCAAGTTGGTGCTGTTTTAACCTTCGCAAGGACCGGGCGTAACCACACTCGGTTCAACTAAAGTTGGAGAAATTGTCACCCGCTAGCCACCTTTGTGCAAAGCACGTCGGGAGAACCGGTCTCGCGTAAGCGTACGCGTAATGTCGGTCCGGGCCGCTTCATCCAACAATACCGCCGAACCAAAGTATGACATGCTGGTAAGCAGTATGACTTATATCGCCCACAACTCACTTGTGTTCTACTCGTGCAAACATCAACCATAAAACCTAGGCTCGATGCCACTGTTGGGGAACGTAGTAATTTCAAAAAATTCCTACGCACACGCAAGATCATGGTGATGCATAGCAACGAGGGGAGAGTATGATCTACGTACCCTTGTAGATCGCAACGGAAGCGTTGACACAACGTAGAGGAAGTAGTCGTACGTCTTCTTCCCGATCCGACCGATCCAAGCACCGTTACTCCGGCACCTCCGAGTTCTTAGCACACGTACAGCTCGATGACGATCCCCGGGCTCCGATCCAGCAAAGCTTCGGGGAGGAGTTCCGTCAGCACGACGGCGTGGTGACGATCTTGATGTTCTACCGACGCAGGGCTTCGCCTAAGCACTACAACGATATGATCGAGGTGGAATATGGTGGCAAGGGGCACCGCACACGGCTAAGAAACGATCTCAATGATCAACTTGTGTGTCTAGAGGTGCCCCCTGCCTCCGTATATAAAGGAGCCAAGGGGGAGGGGTGCGGCCAGCCTATGGAGGCGCAGGAGGAGTCCTACTCCTACCGGGAGTAGGACTCCCCCCCAATCCTATTCCAAATAGGATTCCAAGGGGGAAAGAGGAGAGGGTGGCCGGCCACCTCTCCTAGTCCTAATAGGACTAGGAGGGGGGAGGCGCGCAGCTTGGGCAGCCCCTTTCTCCACTAAGGCCCATAAGGCCCATATGGCTCCCGGGGGGTTCCGGTAACCTCCCGGTACTCCGGTAAAATCCCGATTTCACCCGGAACACTTCCGATATCCAAACATAGGCTTCCAATATATCAATTTATGTCTCGACCATTTCGAGACTCCTCGTCATGTCCGTGATCACATCCGGGACTCCGAACAACCTTCGTACATCAAAATGCATAAACTCATAATATAACTGTCATCGTAACCTTAAGCGTGCGGACCCTACGGGGTTCGAGAACAATGTAGACATGACCGAGACACGTCTCCGGTCAATAACCAATAGCGGGACCTGGATGCCCATATTGGCTCCTACATATTTTACGAAGATCTTTATCGGTCAGACCGCATAACAACATACGTTGTTCCCTTTGTCATCGGTATGTTACTTGCCCGAGATTCGATCGTCGGTATCCAATACCTAGTTCAATCTCATTACCGGCAAGTCTCTTTACTCGTTCCGTAATACATCATCCCGCAACTAACATATTAGTTTTAATGCTTGCAAGGCTTATGTGATGTGCATTACCGAGAGGGCCCAGAGATACCTCTCCGACAATCGGAGTGACAAATCCTAATCTCGAAATACGCCAACCCAACATGTACCTTTGGAGACACCTGTAGAGCACCTTTATAATCACCCAGTTACGTTGTGACATTTGGTAGCACACAAAGTGTTCCTCCGGCAAACGGGAGTTGCATAATCTCATAGTCATAGGAACATGTATAAGTCATGAAGAAAGCAATAGCAACATACTAAACGATCGGGTGCTAAGCTAATGGAATGGGTCATGTCAATCAGATCATTCACCTAATGATGTGATCCCGTTAATCAAATAACAACTCTTTGTCCATGGTTAGGAAACATAACCATCTTTGATTAACGAGCTAGTCAAGTAGAGGCATACTAGTGACACTCTGTTTGTCTATGTATTCACACATGTATTATGTTTCTGGTTAATACAATTCTAGCATGAATAATAAACATTTATTATGAAATAAGGAAATAAATAATAACTTTATTATTGCCTCTAGGGCATATTTCCTTCAGTCTCCCACTTGCACTAGAGTCAATAATCTAGATCACATCACCATGTGATTAACATCGATAGTTCACATCATCATGTGATTAACACCCATAGTTCACATCGCCATGTGACCAACACCCAAAGGGTTTACTAGATTCAATAATCTAGTTCACATCGCTATGTGATTAACACCCAAGGAGTACTAAGGTGTGATCATGTTTTGCTTGTGAGAGAATCTTAGTCAACGGGTCTGCCACATTCAAATCCGCATGTATTTTGCAAATTTCTATGTCAACAATGCTCTGCATGGAGCTACTCTAGCTAATTGCTCCCACTTTCAATATGTATCTAGACTGAGACTTAGAGTCATCTAGATTAGTGTCAAAACTTGCATCGGCGTAACCCTTTACGACGAACCTTTTTTTTCACTTCCATAATCGAGAAACATATCCTTATTCCACTAAGGATAATTTTGACCGCTGTCCAGTGATCTACTCCTAGATCACTATCGTACTCCCTTGCCAAACTCAGTGGTAGGGCATACAATAGATCTGGTATACAGCATGGCATACTTTATAGAACCTATGACTGAGGCATAGGGAATGACTTTCATTCTCTTTCTATCTTCTGCCATGGTCGGGCTTTGAGTCTTACTCAACTTCACACCTTGTAACACAGGCAAGAAACCTTTTCTTTGACTGTTCCATTTTGAACTACTTCAAAATCTTGTCAAGGTATGTACTCATTGAAAAAACTTATCAAGTGTCTTGATCTATCTCTATAGATCTTGATACTCAATATGTAAGCAGCTTCACCGAGGTCTTTTTTTGAAAAACTCCTTTCAAACACTTCTTTATGCTTTGCAGAATAATTCTACATTATTTCCGATCAACAATATGTCATTCACATATACTTATCAGAAATGTTGTAGAGCTCCCACTCACTTTCTTGTAAATACAGGCTTCACCGCAAGTCTGTATAAAACTATATGCTTTGATCAACTTATCAAAGCGTATATTCCAACTCCGAGATTCTTGCACCAGTCCATAGATGGATCGCTGGAGCTTGCATATTTAGTTAACACCTTTAGGATCGACAAAACCTTCTAGTTGCATCGTATACAACTCTTCTTTAGTAAATCCATTAAGGAATGTAGTTTTGTTTATCCATTTGCCAGATTTCATAAAATGCGGCAATTGCTAACATGATTCGGACAGACTTAAGCATAGATACGAGTGAGAAAATCTCATCGTAGTCAACACCTTGAACTTGTCGAAAACCTTTTACGACAATTCTAGCTTTGTAGATAGCAACACTACTATCAGCGTCCGTCTTTCTCTTGAAGATCCATTTATTTTCTATGGCTTGCCGATCATCGGGCAAGTCAACCAAAGTCCATACTTTGTTCTCATACATGGATCATATCTCAGATTTCATGGCTTCAAGCCACTTTGCGGAATCTGGGCTCACCATCGCTTCTTCATAGTTCGTAGGTTCATCATGATCTAGTAGCATGACTTCCAGAAAAGGATTACCGTACCACTCTGGCGCGGATCTTACTCTGGTTGATCTACGAGGTTCAGTAGTATCTTGTTCTGAAGTTTCATGATCATCATCATTAGCTTCCTCACTAACTGGTGTAGGTGTCACAGAAACAGTTTTCTGTGATGTACTGCTTTCCAATAAGGGAGCAGGTACAGTTACCTCGTCAAGTTCTACTTTCCTCCCACTCACTTCTTTCGAGAGAAACTCCTTCTCTAGAAAGTTTCCGAATTTGGTAACAAAAGTCTTGCCTTCGGATCTGTGATAGAAGGTGTATCCAATAGTTTCCTTTGGATATCCTATGAAGACACACTTCTCCGATTTGAGTTTGAGCTTATCAGGATGAAACTTTTTCATATAAGCATTGCAACCCCAAACTTTAAGAAACGACAGCTTAGGTTTCTTGCCAAACCATAGTTCACATGGTGTCGTCTCAACGGATTTAGATGGTGCCCTATTTAACGTGAATGCAGCTGTCTCTAATGCATAACCCCAAAACGATAGTGGTAGATCGGTAAGAGACATCATAGATTGCACTATATCCAATAAAGTACGGTTATGACGTTCGGACACACCATTACATTGTGGTGTTCCAGGTGGCGTGAGTAGTGAAACTATTTCACATTGTTTTTAACTGAAGGCCAAACTCGTAAGTCAAATACTCTTCTCTACGATCAGATCGTAGAAACTTTATTTTCTTGTTACGATGATTTTTCACTTCACTCTGAAATTCTTTGAACTTTTCAAATGTTTCAGACTTATGTTTCATCAAGTAGATATACTCATATCTGCTCAAATCATCTGTGAAGATCAGAAAATAATGATACCTGTCGTGAGCCTCAATATTCATCGGACCACATACATCAGTATGTATGATTTCCAACAAATCTGTTGCTCGCTCCATTGTTCCAAAGAACGGAGTCTTAGTCATCTTGCCTATGAGGCATGGTTCGCAAGCATCAACTGATTCATAATCAAGTGATTCCAAAAGTCCATCAGCATGGAGTTTCTTCATGCGCTTTACACCAATATGACCTAAACGGCAGTGCCACAAATAAGTTGCACTATCATTATTAACTTTGCATCTTTTGGTTTCAATATTATGATTATGTGTATCACTACAATCGAGATCCAACGAACTATTTTCATTGGGTGTGTAACCATATAAGGTTTTATTCATGTAAACAGAACAACAATTTATTCTCTTACTTAAATAAATAACTGTATTACAATAAACATGATCAAATCATATTCATGCTGAATGCAAACACCAAATAACACTTATTTAGGTTCAACACTAATCCCGAAATTATAGGGAGTGTGCGATGATGATCATATCAATCTTGGAACCACTTCCAACACACATCGTCACTTCACCCTTAACTAGTCTCTGTTTATTCTGCAACTCCCGCTTTGAGTTACTAATCTTAGCAACTGAACTAGTATCAAATACTGAGGGGTTGCTATAAACACTAGTAAAGTACACATCAATAAGATGTATATCAAATATACTTATGTTCACTTTGCCATCCTTCTCATCCGCCAATCACTTGGGGTAGTTCCGCTTCTAGTGACCAGTCCCTTTGCAGTAGAAGCACTTAGTCTCAGGCTTAGGACCAGACTTGGGCTTCTTCACTTGAGCAGCAACTTGCTTGCCGTTCTTCTTGAAGTTCCCCTTGTTCCCTTTGCCCTTTTCTTGAAACTAGTGGTGTTGTTAACCATCAACACTTGATGTTTTTCTTGATTTCTACCTTCGTCGATTTCAGCATCACGAAGAGCTTGGGAATTACTTTTGTCATCCCTTGCATATTATAGTTCATCACGAAGTTCTACTAACTTGGTGATGGTGACTAGAGAATTCTGTCAATCACTATTTTATCTGGAAGATTAACTCCCACTTGATTCAAGCGATTGTAGTACCCAGACAATCTGAGCACATGCTCACTAGTTGAGTGATTCTCCTCCATCTTTTAGCTATAGAACTTGTTGGAGACTACATATCTCTCAACTCGGGTATTTGCTTGAAATATTAACTTCAACTCCTGGAACATCTCATATGGTCCATGACGTTCAAAACGTCTTTGAAGTCCCGATTCTAAGCTTTTAAGCATGGTGCACTAAACTATCAAGTAGTCATCATATTGAGCTAGCCAAACGTTCATAACGTCTGCATCTGCCCCTGCAATAGGCCCGTCACCTAGCGGTGCATTAAGGACATAATTCTTCTGTGCAGCAATGAGGATAAACCTCAGATCACGGATCCAATCCGCATCATTGCTACTAATATCTTTCAACACAATTTTCTCTAGGAACATATGAAAATAAACACAGGGAAGCAACAACGCGAGCTATTGATCTACAACATAATTTGCAAAATACTACCAGGACTAAGTTCATGATAAATTAAAGTTCAATTAATCATATTACTTTAGAACTCCCACTTAGATAGACATCCCTCTAATCTTCTAAGTGATCACGTGATCCAAATCAACTAAACCATAACCGATCATCACGTGAGATGGAGTAGTTTTCAATGGTGAACATCACTATGTTGATCATATCTACTATATGATTCACGCTCGACCTTTCGGTCTCCGTGTTCCGAGGCCATATCTGCATATGCTAGGCTCGTCAAGTTTAACCTGAGTATTCCGCGTGTGCAAAACTGGCTTGCACCCGTTGTAGATGGACGTAGAGCATATCACACCCGATCATCACGTGGTGTCTGGGCACGACGAACTTTGGCAACGGTGCATACTCAGGGAGAACACTTCTTGATAATTAGTGAGAGATCATCTTAAAATGCTACCGTCAAACTAAGCAAAATAAGATGTATAAAAGATAAACATCATATGCAATCAAAATATGTGACATGATATGGCCATCATCATCTTGCGCCTTTGATCTCCAAAGTACTGTCATGATCTCTATCGTCACCGGCATGACACCATGATCTCCATCATCTTGATCTATATCAATGTGTCGTCACACGGTCGTCTCGCCAACTATTGCTCTTGCAACTATTGCTATCGCATAGCGATAAAGTAAAGCAATTATTTCGCGCTTGCATCTTATGCAATATAGAGACAACCATAAGGCTTTTGCCAGTTGCCGATAACTTTAACAAAACATGATCATCTCATACAACAACTTATATCTCATCACGTTCTGACCATATCACATCACAACATGCCCTGCAAAAACAAGTTAGACGTCCTCTACTTTGTTGTTGCAAGTTTTACGTGGCTGCTACGGGCTTAAGCAAGAACCAATCTTACCTACGCATCAAAACCACAATGATATTTTGTCAAGTTGGTGCTGTTTTAACCTTCGCAAGGACTGGGCGTAACCACACTCGGTTCAACTAAAGTTGGAGAAACTGTCACCCGCTAGCCACCTTTGTGCAAAGCACGTCGGGAGAACCGGTCTCGCGTAAGCGTACGCGTAATGTTGGTCTGGGCCGCTTCATCCAACAATACCGCCGAACGGAAGTATGACATGCTGGTAAGCAGTATGACTTATATCGCCCACAACTCACTTGTGTTCTACTCGTGCAAATAACATCAAACCATAAAAACCTAGGCTCTGATGCCACTGTTGGGAACGTAGTAATTTCAAAAATATTCCTACGCACACGCAAGATCATGGTGATGCATAGTAACGAGGGGGAGAGTCTGATCTACATACCCTTGTAGATCGCAACGGAAGCGTTGACACAACGTAGAGGAAGTAGTCGTACGTCTTCTTCCCGATCCGACCGATCCAAGCACCGTTACTCCGGCACCTCCGAGTTCTTAGCACACGTACAGCTCGATGACGATGCCCGGGCTCCGATCCAGCAAAGCTTCGGGGAGGAGTTCCGTCAGCACGACGGCGTGGTGACGATCTTGATGTTCTACCGACGCAGGGCTTCGCCTAAGCACTACAACGATATGATCGAGGTGGAATATGGTGGCAAGGGGCACCGCACACGGCTAAGAAACGATCTCAATGATCAACTTGTATGTCTAGAGGTGCCCCCTACCTCCGTATATAAAGGAGCCAAGGGGGAGGGGTGCGGCCAGCCCTATGGAGGCGCAGGAGGAGTCCTACTCCTACCGGGAGTAGGACTCCCCCCCCAATCCTATTCCAAATAGGATTCTCAAGGGGGAAAGAGGGAGAGGGGTGGCCGGCCACCTCTCCTAGTCCTAATAGGACTAGGGGAGGGGGGAGGCGCGCAGCCCTTGTGGGCAGCCCTTTCACCTTTCCACTAAGGCCCACTAAGGCCCATATGATTCCCGGGGGGTTCCGGTAACCTCCCGGTACTCCGGTAAAATCCCGATTTCACCCGGAACACTTCCGATGTCAAAACATAGGCTTCCAATATATCAATCTTTATGTCTCGACCATTTCGAGACTCCTCGTCATGTCCGTGATCACATCCGGGACTCCGAACAACCTTCGATACATCAAAATGCATAAACTCATAATATAACTGTCATCGTAACCTTAAGCGTGCGGACCCTACGGGTTCGAGAACAATGTAGACATGACCGAGACACGTCTCCGGTCAATAACCAATAGCGGGACCTGGATGCCCATATTGGCTCCTACATATTCTACGAAGATCTTTATCGGTCAGACCGCATAACAACATACGTTGTTCCCTTTGTCATCGGTATGTTACTTGCCCGAGATTCGATCATCGGTATCCAATACCTAGTTCAATCTCATTACCGGCAAGTCTCTTTACTCGTTCCGTAATACATCATCCCGCAACTAACTCGTTAGTTGCAATGCTTGCAAGGCTTAAGTGATGTGCATTACCGAGAGGGCCCAGAGATACCTCTCCGACAATCGGAGTGACAAATCCTAATCTCGAAATACGCCAACCCAACATGTACCTTTGGAGACACCTGTAGAGCACCTTTATAATCACCCAGTTACGTTGTGACGTTTGGTAGCACACAAAGTGTTCCTCCGGCAAACGGGAGTTGCATAATCTCATAGTCATAGGAACATGTATAAGTCATGAAGAAAGCAATAGCAACATACTAGACGATCGGGTGCTAAGATAATGGAATGGGTCATGTCAATCAGATCATTCACCTAATGATGTGATCCCGTTAATCAAATAACAAATCTTTGTCCATGGTTAGAAACATAACCATCTTTGATTAACGAGCTAGTCAAGTAGAGGCATACTAGTGACACTGTTTGTCTATGTATTCACACATGTATTATGTTTCCGGTTAATACAATTCTAGCATGAATAATAAACATTTATTATGAAATAAGGAAATAAATAATAACTTTATTATTGCCTCTAGGGCATATTTCCTTCACTACGTTCCCCAACAGTGGCATCCGAGCCAGGTTTGTGGGTAGATGTTATATGCACGAGTAGAACACAAGTGAGTTGTGGGCGATACAAGTCATACTACTTACCAGCATGTCATTCTTTGATTCGGCGGTATTGTTGGATGAAGAGGCCTGGACCGACATTACGCGTACACTTACGCGAGACTGGCTCTACCGACGTGCTTAGCACACAGGTGGCTGGCGGGTGTCATTTTCTCCAACTTTAGTTGAATCGAGTGTGGCTACGCCCGGTCCTTGAGAAGGTTAAAACAACACATACTTGACAAAATATCGTTGTGGTTTTGATGCGTAGGTAAGAACGGTTCTTGCTCAGCCCGTAGCAGCCACGTAAAACTTGCAACAACAAAGTAGAGGACGTCTAACTTGTTTTTGTAGGGCATGTTGTTGATGTGATATGGTCAAGAAATGATGCTAAATTTTATTGTATGAGATGATCATATTTTGTAACAGAGTTATCGGCAACTGGCAGGAGCCATATGGTTGTCGCTTTATTGTATCAAATGCAATCGCCATGTAATTGCTTTACTTTATCACTAAGCGGCAGCGATAGTCGTAGAAGCAATAGCTGGCGAGACGACAACGATGCTACGATGGAGATCAAGGTGTCACGCCGGTGATGACGGTGATCATGACGGTGCTTTGGAGATGGAGATCAAAGGCACAAGATGATGATGGCCATATCATGTCACTTATATTGATTGCATGTAATGTTTATCTTTTATGCATCTTATTTTGCTAAGATCGACAGTAGCATTATAAGATGATCTCTCACTAAATTTCAAGGTATAAGTGTTCTCCCTGAGTATGCACCGTTGCGAAAGTTGGTCGTGCCGAGACACCACGTGATGATCGGGTGTGATAAGCTCTACGTTCACATACAAAGGGTGGAAGCCAGTTTTGCACACGCAGAATACTTGGGTTAAACTTGACGAGCCTAGCATATGCAGATATGGCCTCGGAACACTGAGACCAAAAGGTCGAGCGTGAATCATATAGTAGATATGATCAACATAGTGAGGGTCACCATTGAAAGCTACTCCATCTCACGTGATGATCGGACATGGTTTAGTTGATATGGATCACGTGATCACTTAGATGATTAGAGGGATATCTATCTAAGTGGGAGTTCTTAAGTAATATGATTAATTGAACTTTTATTTATCATGAACTTAGTCCTAATAGTATTAGCATATCTATGTCATAAATCAATAGCTCGCGTTTAGCTCCCCTGTTTTATTTTTTGATATGTTCCTAGAGAAAACTAAGTTGAAAGATGTTAGTAGCAATGATGCGGATTGGATCCGTGATCTGGGGATTATCCTCATTGCTGCATAGAAGAATTATGTCCTTGATGCACCACTAGGTCACAGACTGATTGCAGGAGCAAATGCAGACGTTATGAACGTTTGGCAAGCGTGATATGATGACTACTTGATAGTTTAGTGCACCATGCTTTACGGCTTAGAATCGGGGCTTCGGATACGTTTTTGAAACGCCACGGAGCATATGAGATGTTCCAACAGTTGAAATTAGTATTTCAGACTCATGCCCATGTCGAAAGGTATGAGACCTTTGACAAGTACTTTGCCTACAAGATGGAGGAGAATAGCTCAACCAGTGAGCATGTGCTCAGATTGTCTGGTTACTACAATTGCTTGAATCAAGTGGGAGTTAATCTTCCAGATAAGATAGTAATTGACAAAGTTCTCTAGTCACTATCACCCAGTTAATAGAACTTCATGATGAACTATAATATGCAAGGGATGATGAAAACAATTCCCAAGCTCTTCACGATGCTGAAATCGATGAAGGTAGAAATCAAGAAAGAGCATCAACTGTTGATGATTAACAAGACAACTAGTTTCAAGTAAAGGGGCAAAGGGAAGAAAGGGGAACTTCAAGAAGAACGGCAAGCAAGTTGCTGCTCAAGTGAAAAGGCCCAAGTCTAGACTTAAGCCTGAAACTGAGTGCTTCTACTGCAAAGGGACTGGTCACTGGAAGCGGAACTGCCCCAAGTATTTGGTGGATAAGAAGAATGGCAAAGTGAACAAAGCTATATTTGATATACATGTTATTGATGTGTACTTTACTAGTGTTTATAGCAACCCCTCGGTATTTGATACTGGTTCAGTTGCTAAGATTAGTAACTCGAAACGGGAGTTGCAGAATGAATAAAGACTAGTTAAGAGTGAAGTGACGATGTGCGTTGGAAGTGGTTCCAAGATTGATATGATCATCATCGCACACTCCCTATACTTTCGGGATTAGTGTTGAAACTAAAATAAATGTTATTTGGTGTTTGCGTTGAGCATGAATATGATTGGATCATGTTAATTGCAATACGGTTATTCATTTAAGTTAGAGAATAATTGTTATTCTGTTTACATGAATAAAACCTTATATGGTCATACACCCAATGAAAATGGTTTGTTGGATCTCGATTGTAGTGATACACATATTCATAATATTGAAGCCAAAAGATGCACAGTTAATAATGATAGTGCAACTTATTTGTGGCACTGCTGTTTAGGTCATATTGGTTTAAAGCGCATGAAGAAACTCCATGCTGATGGACTTTTGGAATCACTTGATTATGAATCACTTGATTCTTGAGAACCATGCCTCATGGGCAAGATGACTAAGACTCCGTTCTCTGGAACAATGGAGCGAGCAACTGACTTATTGGAAATAATACATAATGATGTATGCGGTCCGATGAGTATTAAGGCTCGCGGCAAGTATCGTTATTTTCTGACCTTCACAAATGATTTGAGCAGATATGGGTATATCTACTTGATGAAACACAAGTTTGAAACATTTGAAAAGTTCAAAGAATTTCAGAGTGAAGTGGAGAATCATCGTAACAAGAAAATAAAAGTTTCTACGATATGATTGTAGAGGTAAAATATTTGAGTTACGAGTTTGGCCTTCAGTTAAAACAATGTGAAATAGTCTCACTACTCATGCCACCTGGAACACCATAGTGTAATGCTATGTTCGAACGTCATAACCGTACTTTATTATATATGGTGCGATCTATGATTTCTCTTACCGATCTACCACTATTGTTTTGGGGTTATGCATTAGAGACAGCTACATTCACGTTAAATAGGCCACCATATAAATCCATTGAGACGACACCGTATGAACCGTGGTTTGGCAAGAAACCAAAGTTGTCGTTTCTTAAAGTTTGGGGTTGCGATGCTTATGTGAAAAAGTTTCAGCCTGATAAGCTCAAACCCAAATCGGAGAAATGCGTCTTCATAGGATACCCAAAAGAAACTATTGGGTACACCTGCTATCACAGATACGAAGGCAAGATCTTTGTTGCTAAGAGTGGATCCTTTCTAGAGAAGGAGTTTCTATCGAAAGAAGTGAGTGGGAGGAAAGTAGAACTTGATGAGGTAATTGTACCTTCTCCCGAATTGGAAAGTAGTTCATCACAGAAATCGGTTCCAGTGATTCCTACACCAATTAGTGAGCAAACTAATGATGATGATCATGAAAGTTCAGATCAAGTTACTACCGAACCTTGTAGGTAAATTGGAGCACGTTCCGCACCAGAGTGGTACGGTAATCCTGTTCTAGAAGTCATGTTACTAGACCATGACGAACCTACAAACTATGAGGAAGCGATGATGAGCCCAGATTTCGCGAAATGGCTTGAGGCCATGAAATCTGAGATGGGATCCATGTATGAGAACAAAGTATGTACTTTGATTGACTTGCCCGATGATTGGCAAGCAATAGAGAATAAATGGATCTTCAAGAGGAAGACGGACGCTGATAGTAGTGTTACTATCTAAAAAGCTCGAATTGTCGCAAAAATGTTTTCGACAAGTTCAATGTGTTGACTACGATGAGATTTTCTCACTTGTGTCGATTCTTAAAAGTCTGTCTGAATCATATTAGCAATTGCCGCATTTTATGAAATTTGGCAAATGGATGTCAAACCTGCATTTCTTAATGGATTTCTTAAAGAAGAGTTGTATGTGATACAACCAGAAGATTTTGTCGATCCTAAAGGTGCTAACAAAATATGCAAGCTCCAGCGATCCATCTATGGACTGGTGCAAGCATCTCGGAGTTGGAATATACGCTTTGATAAGTTGATCAAAGCATATAGTTTTATACAGACTAGCGGTGAAGCCTGTATTTATAAGAAAGTGAGTGGGAGCACTACAACCTTTCTGATGAGTATATGTGAATGACATATTGTCGATCAGAAATGATGTAGAATTTTGAAAGGAGTTTTTTCAATGAAAGACCTCGGTGAAGCTGCTTACATATTGAGCATCAAGATCTATAGAGATAGATCAAGACGCTTGATAAGTTTTTTCAATGAGTACATACCTTGACAAGTTTTTGAAGTAGTTCAAAATGGAAGAGTCAAAGAAAGAGTTCTCGCCTATGTTGCAAGGTGTGAAGTTGAGTAAAGACTCAAAGCCCGACCACGGCAGAAGATAGAGAGAGAATGAAAGTCATTCCCTATGCCTCAGCCATAGGTTCTATAAAGTATGCCATGCTGTGTACCAAATCTATTGTATACCCTACACTGAGTTTGGCAAGGGAGTACAATACTGATCTATAAGTAGATCACTGGACAGCGGTCAAAATTATCCTTTGTGGAATAAGGATATGTTTCTCGATTATAGAGGTGACAAAAGGTTCGTCGTAAAGGGTTACATCGATGCAAGTTTTGACACTAATCCAGATGACTCTAAGTCTCAATCTGGATACATATTGAAAGTGGGAGCAATTAGCTAGAGTAGCTCTGTGCAGAGCATTGTTGACATAGAAATTTGCATAATACATACGGATCTGAATTTGGCAGACCCGTTGACTATACTTCTCTCACAAGCAAAACATGATCACACCTTAGTACTCTTTGGGTGTTAATCACATGGCGATGTGAACTACATTACTGACTCTAGTAAATCCTTTGAGTGTTTGTCACATGACGATGTGAACTATGGGTGTTAATCACATGGTGATGCGAACTATCGGTGTTAAATCACATGGCAATGTGAACTAGATTATTGACTCTAGTGCAAGTGGGAGACTGAAGGAAATATGCCCTAGAAGCAATAGTAAAGTTATTATTTATTTCCTTATTTCATGATAAATGTTTATTATTCATGCTACAATTGTATTAACCAGAAACATAGTACATGTGTGAATACATAGACAAAACATAGTGTCACTAGTATGCCTCTATTTGACTAGCTCGTTGAATCAAAGATGGTTAAGTTTCTTAGCCATAGACATGAGTTGTCATTTGATTAATAGGATCACATCATTAGGGAATGATGTGATTGACTTGACCCATTCCGTTAGCTTAGCATTTAATCGTTTAGTATATTGCTATTGCTTTCTTCATGACTTATACATGTTCCTATAACAATGAGATTATGCAACTCCCGAATACCGGAGGAACACTTTGTGTGCTACCAAATGTTACAACATAACTTGGTGATTATAATGGTGCTCTACAGGTGTCTCCGATGGTACTTGTTGAGTTGGCATAGATCAAGATTAGGATTTGTCACTCCGATTGTCGGAGAGGTATCTCTGGGCCCTCTCGGTAATGCACATCAATATAAGCCTTGCAAGCAATGTGAGTAATGAGTTAGTTGCGGGATGATGCATTATAGAACGAGTAAAGAGACTTTCCGGTAACGAGATTGAACTAGGTATTGAGATACTGGTGATCGAATCTTGGGCGACTGACATACCGATGACAAAGGGAACAACGTATGTTGTTATGCGGTTTGACCGATAAAGATCTTCGTAGAATATGTAGGAGCCAACATGAGAATCCAGGTTCTGCTATTGGTTATTTGCCGGAGACGAGTATCGGTCATGTCTACATAGTTCTCGAACCCGTAGGGTCCGGATGCTTAACGTTCGGTGACGGTCGGTAATATGAGTTTATGTGTTTTGATGTACCAAAGGTAGTTTGGAGTCCCGGATATGATCACGGACATGATGAGGAGTCTTGAAATGGTCGAGACATAAAGATCGATATATTGGATGACTATGTTTGGACTTCGGAAGGGTTTTGGGCAAGTTCGGACAAATACCGGAGTACCAGGGGGTTACCGGAACGCCCCCCCCCCGGAATGTAATGGGCCTATTGGGCCTTAGTGGAGAAGAGGAGGGGCGGCCAGGGCACGCAGCGCGCCCCCTCCTCCTCTAGTCCAAATTAGACAAGGAGGGGGGCGGCGCCCCCCTTTCCTTCCCCCTCTCTCCTCCTTCCCTCTCTCCTACTCCTACTCTTGGACGGGTTGGAGTCCTACTCCCGGTGGGAGTAGGACTCCCCTTGGGGCGTGCCTAGGAGGGCCGGCCCCTCCCCCTCCTCCACTCCTTTATATACGGGGGAAGGGGGCACCCCATAGACACAGAAGTTGATCAGTTGATCTTTTAGCCGTGTGCGGTGCCCCCCTCCACCATAATCCACCTCGGTCATATTATAGCGGTGCTTACGCAAAGCCCTGCGTCGGTAGCATTATCATCACCATCATCACCCTGTCGTGCTGACGGAACTCTCCCTCGAAGCTCTGCTAGATCGTGAGTTCGAGGGACGTCATCGAGCTGAACGTGTGCTGAACTCGGAGGTGCTGTGCGTTCGGTACTTGGATCGGTCGGACCGTGATGACGTACGACTACATCAACCGCGTTGTCATAACGCTTCTGCTTTTGGTCTACGAGGGTACGTGGACAACACTCTGCCTTCTCGTTGCTATGCATCACCATGATCTTGTGTGTGCATAGGAAGTTTTTTGAATTTACTACGTTCCTCAACATCACTTTCTTGTAAATATAGGCTTCTCCAAGAGTCTGTATAAAACCATATGCTTTGATCACACTGTGAAAACGTTTATTCCAACTCCGAGAGGCTTGCATCAGTCCATAAATGGATCGCTGGAGCTTGTACACTTTGTTAGTACCATTTGGATCGATAAAACCTTCACGTTACATAATATAAAACTCTTCTTCCAGAAATCCATTCAGGAATGCAGTCTTTACATCCATTTGCCAAATTTCATAATCATAAAATGCAGCAATTGCTAACATGATTCGGACAGACTTAAGCATCGCTACGGGTGAGAAAGTCTCATCGTAGACAACTCCTTGAACTTGTCGAAAACCTTTCGCAACAAGTCGAGCTTTGTAGATAGTAACATTACCGTCAGCGTCAGTCTTCTTCTTGAAGATCCATTTATTCTCGATGGCTTGCCGATCATTAGGAAAGTCAACCAAAGTCCACACTTTGTTCTCATACATGGATCCCATCTCGGATTTCATGGCCTCAAGCCATTTCGCGGAATCTGGGCTCATAATCGCTTCCTCATAGTTCGTAGGTTCATCATTTTCAAGTAACATGACCTCCAGAACAGGATTACCGTACCACTCTAGTGCGGATCTTACTCTGGTTGACCTACGAGGTTTGGTACTAACTTGATCTGAAGTTTCATGATCATTATCATTAGCTTCCTCACTAATTGGTATAGGGATCACAGGAATTCATCTCTGTGATGAACTACTTTCCAATAAGGGAGCAGGTACAGTTACCTCATCAAGTCCTACTTTCCTCCCACTCACTTCTTTCGAAAGAAACTCCTTCTCTAGAAAGGATCCATTCTTTGCAACGAATGTCTTGCCTTCGGATCTGTGATAGAAGGTGTACCCAACAGTTTCCTTTGGGTATCCTATGAAGACACATTTCTCCGATTTGGGTTCGAGCTTATCAGGTTGAAGCTTTTTCACATAAGCATCGCAGCCCCAAACTTTAAGAAACGACAACTTTCGTTTCTTGCCAAACCATAGTTCATAAGGCGTCGTCTCAACGGATTTAGATGGTGCCCTATTTAACGTGAATGCAGCCGTCTCTAAAGCATAAGCCCAAAATGATAGCCGTAAATCAGTAAGAGACATCATAGATCGCACCATATCTAATAAAGTGCGGTTACGACATTCGAACACACCGTTACGATGTGGTGTTCCGGGTGGCATGAGTTGCGAAACTATTCCGCATTGTTTCAAATGAAGACCAAACTTGTAACTCAAATATTCTCCTCCACAATCAGATCGTAGAAACTTTATTTTCTTGTTACGATGATTTTCCACTTCACTCTGAAATTCTTTGAACTTTTCAAATGTTTCAGACTTATGTTTCATCAAGAATATATATACCCATATCTGTTCAAATCTGTGAAGGTGAGAAAGTAACGATACCCGCCGCGAGACTCAATATTCATTGGACCACATACATTAGTATCTAGGATCTCCAACAAATCTGTTGCTCGCTCCATTGTTCCGAAGAATGGAGTTTTAGTCATCTTGCCCATGAGGCATGGTTCGCAAGTACCAAGTGATTCATAATCAAGTGATTCCAAAAGTCCATCAGAATTGAGTTTCTTCATGCGCTTTACACCAATATGACCCAAATGGCAGTGCCATAAATAAGTTGCACTATCATTATCAACTCTGCATCTTTTGGCTTCAATATTATGAATATGTGTATCACTAGTATCGAGATTCAACAAAAATAGACCACTCTTCAAGGGTGCATGACCATAAAAGATATTAATCATATAAATAGAACAACCATTATTCTCGGATTTAAATGAATAATCGTCTCGCATCAGACAAGATCCAGATACAATATTCATGCTCAATGCTGGCACCAAATAACAATTATTCAGGTCTAAAACTAATCCCAAAGTTAGATGTAGAGGTAGCATGCCGACAGCGATCACATCGACTTTGGAACCATTTCCCACGAGCATCGTCACCTCGTCCTTAGCCAATCTTCGCCTAATCCGTAGTCCCTGTTTCGAGTTGCAAATATTAGCAACAGAACCAATATCAAATATCCAGGTGCTACTGCGAGCATTAGTAAGGTGGCAGTGATTGAAGAATTCTGTCAATGACACTATCATCAGGAAGATTAACTCCCAGTTGAATCAAGTGATTATTATACCCAGAAATTTTGAGTATATGTTCACTGACAGAACTATTCTCCTCCATCTTGCAGCTATAGAACTTATTGGGGACATCATATCTCTCAATCCGGGCATTTGCATGAAATATTAACTTCAACTCCTGAAACATCTCATATGCTCCATGACGTTCAAAACGTCGTTGAAGTCCCGGTTCTAAGCCGTAAAGCATGGCACACTGAACTATCGAGTAGTCATCAGCTTTGCTCTGCCAGACGTTCACAACGTCCGGCGTTGCTCCTGCAGCGGGTCTCGCACCCAGCGATGCTTCCAGGACGTAATTCTTCTGTGCAACAATGAGGATAATCCTCAGGTTATGGACCCAGTCCGTGTAATTGCTACCATCATCTTTCAACTTAGCTTTCTCAAGGAACGCATTAAAATTCAAAGGAACAGTAGCATGGGCCATTGATCTACAACAACATAGACATGCAAAATACTATCAGGTACTAAGTTCATGATAAATTAAAGTTCAATTAATCATATTACTTAAGAACTCCCACTTAGAAAGACATCTCTCTAATCATCTAAGTGATCACGTGATCCAAATCAACTAAACCATGTCTGATCATCACGTGAGATGGAGTAGTTTTCAATGGTGAACATACTATGTTGATCATATCTACTATATGATTCACGCTCGACCTTTCGGTCTCAGTGTTCCGAGGCCATATCTGCATATGCTAGGCTCGTAAAGTTTAACCCGAGTATTCTGCGTGTGCAAAACTGGCTTGCACCCGTTGTAAGTGAACGTAGAGCTTATCACACCCGATCATCACCTGGTGTCTCTGTTGGAAATATGCCCTAGAGGAAATAATAAATTGGTTATTATTATATTTCCTTGTTCATGATAATCGTTTATTATCCATGCTAGAATTGTATTGATAGGAAACTCAGATACATGTGTGGATACATAGACAACACCATGTCCCTAGTAAGCCTCTAGTTGACTAGCTCGTTGATCAATAGATGGTTACGGTTTCCTGACCATGGACATTGGATGTCGTTGATAACGGGATCACATCATTAGGAGAATGATGTGATGGACAAGACCCAATCCTAAGCCTAGCAAAAAGATCGTGTAGTTCGTATGCTAAAGCTTTTCTAATGTCAAGTATCATTTCCTTAGACCATGAGATTGTGCAACTCCCGGATACCATAGGAGTGCTTTGGGTGTGGCAAACGTCACAACGTAACTGGGTGGCTATAAAGGTACACTACAGGTATCTCCGAAAGTGTCTGTTGGGTTGGCACGAATCGAGACTGGGATTTGTCACTTCGTGTAAACGGAGAGGTATCTCTGGGCCCACTCGGTAGGACATCATCATAATGTGCACAGTGTGACCAAGGAGTTGATCACGGGATGATGTGTTACGGAACGAGGAAAGAGACTTGCCAGTAACGAGATTGAACAAAGTATCGGATACCGACGATCGAATCTCAGGCAAGTACAATACCGCTGGACAAAGGGAATTGTATACGGGATTGATTAAGTCCTTGACATCGTGGTTCATCCGATGAGATCATCGTGGAGCATGTGGGAGCCAACATGGGTATCCAGATCCCGCCGTTGGTTATTGACCGGAGAGTTGTGTCGGTCATGTCTGCATGTCTCCCGAACCCGTAGGGTCTACACACTTAAGGTTCGATGACGCTACACTAGTAGAAAAAGGGTCAAATGTGAAGCACATTAGTGCCGGTTTGATTTTGGCCCGGTACTAATGGTACCATTAGTGCTGGTTCAAACGGATTTGCATTAATGCCGGTTCGTGTTGAACCTTTAGTACCGGTTCATGGCACGAACCGGTACTAAAGGGGTGGTGGCAGGCTGGCATTAGGCCGGGGCCCCACGATCACCTTTAGTACCGGTTCGTGGCACAAACCGGTACTGGGTCTGACCTATAGTACCGGTTTGTGACACAAACCGGCACTATAGGGAAATTTTCAAACTCTACCCCCCCCCCCTGTGTGTCGCCATTTCAGTTCTGAAAAAATCAAAAGAAAATGATAAAAACTTAAAAAAATAAAATCCTTCGAGAGGTAGTTATATTACTACATCTACTAGTTAGGAAAATTTGAAAACTACAATTTGGACATGTTTTGCAAAAAGTGTAGGGAAAATGTAAAACGGCTATAACTTTTGCATACGATGTCGGAAAAAACATTTAATATATCAAAAAATTTAGCACGAAAATCCGTATCCGATGGAGACCGCCTACGGCCTGTTTGGAATTTTTTAGAATCCTCAAATTCCAAAAGGAAAAAAAGATATGGTCAAATTTCAGTTTTTTAAAAAAAAATTGGTTAAATCTGGTCAAACTACTTATTCAAGAAGTATTAATGTTACTACATAATTATTCAAGAATATTAGTGTTACTAAATAATTATTTCAATTTTTTGAATTTTGGTCAAATCTGGTCGAACTATGGTCAAACTTATTCAAGAAATATTAGCGTTACTAAATAATTACTGTTTTTTAGAATAATAGTTTCAAACTCAAACGGTGAAATGTGTGACTTCATGTTCAAGCTAAACTCCTGAGGGTTAATAGGATTGACATCTTACTATTGTCAGGAAAACAACAAGTGCAGACTCGGAAACGAAGGAGAATAGAACCCGAAAGTTAAATGTGCTCGGGCTAGAGTAGTGAGAGGGATGGGTGACCGGTCGGGAAGTTAGATGATTTGGAATGAGTGATCCACATTTGAGCAGTTAAGAGAGGTGATTAGAGACTAAATCATCAAATAATTCAGAAAAATTAAAAATAAAAAAAAATCAAATTTTTTTTCCAAAATTTAAAAAAAAAAATTTAAAAAAACCTTTAGTACCGGTTGGTAACACCAACCGGTACTAAAGGTCCCCCATACCAGGGCGCGAGCTCACGCCACGTGGTGGCACTTTAGCGCCGGTTCGTGCTGAACCGGTACTAAAGGGGGGGGCCTTTAGTGCCCACCCTTTAGTGCCGGTTGTGGAACCGGCACTAAAGGCCCTTACGAACCGGCGCTAAAGCTCCGTTTTCTACTAGTGCTAGGGTTATAGGGAATAGATATACGTGGTTACCGAATGTTGTTCAGAGTCTCGGATGAGATCCTGGACGTCACGAGGAGTTCCGGAATGGTCCGGAGGTAAAGAATTATATATGGGAAGTCCTGTTTTGGTCACCGGAAAAGTTTCGGGTGCCATCGGTAACGTACCGGGACCACCGGGAGGGTCCCGGGGGTCCACCAGGTGGGGCTACCTTCCCCAGAGGGCTGCGTGGGCCAAGTGTGAGAGGGGACCAGCCCCAGGTGGGCTGGTGCGCCCCCCCACCCACCAGGGCCCAAGGCGAAGAGAGAAGGGAAAAGGGGGAAACCCTAGGCTCAGATGGGTCTAAGGCCCACCTAGTGGTGCGCCCCCCCTCTCTCCCACTTGGCCGCCCCCTAGATGGGATCTAGGGCTGGCCGCCACCCCTAGGGGTGGAAACCTAGGTGGGGGGGCAGCCCCTCCCCTCCCCTATATATACTTGAGGTTTTGGGCTGCCATACGCACGAGAACATCTCCTTCTTGGCGCAGCCCTACCCCTCTCCCTCCTCGTCTCTCGTAGTGCTTGGCGAAGCCCTGCTGGAGTCCCGCGCTCCTCCACCACCATCACGCCGTCGTGCTGCTGCTGGATGGAGTCTTCCCCAACCTCTCCTTCTCCCCTTGCTAGATCAAGGCGTAGGAGACGTCTCCGGGTTGTATGTTTGTTGAACACGGAGGTGCCGTCCGTTCGGCACTAGGATCATCGGTGATTTGAATCACGATGAGTACGACTCCATCAACCCCGTTCACTTGAACGCTTCCGCTTAGCGATCTACAAGGGTATGTAGATGCACTCTCCTTCCCGTCCTTGCTAGATTACTCCATAGATTGATGTTGGTGATGCGTAGAAAATTTTGAATTTCTGCTACGTTCCCCTACAGTGGCATCATGAGCTAGGTCAATGTGTAGTTTCTATGCACGAGTAGAACACAAGTTGTTGTGGGTGTCGATTTTGTCAATTTGCTTGCCGTTACTAGTCTTATCTTGATTCGGCGGCATCGTGGGATGAAGCGGCCCAGACCGACCTTACACGTACTCTTATGTGAGACTGGTTCCACCGACTGACATGCACTAGTTGCATAAGGTGGCTAGCGGGTGTCTGTCTCTCCCACTTTAGTCGGATCGGATTCGATGAAAAGGGTCCTTATGAAGGGTAAATGGAAATTGGCATATCACGTTGTGGTTTTCGCGTAGGTAAGAAACATTCTTGCTAGAAACCTATAGCAGCCACGTAAAAACTTGCAACAACAATTAGAGGACGTCTAACTTGTTTTTGCAGCATATGCCTTGTGATGTGATATGGCCAAAAGGATGTGATGAATGATATATGTGATGTATGAGATTGATCATGTTCTTGTAATAGGAATCACGACTTGCATGTCGATGAGTGTGACAACTGGCAGGACCCATAAGAGTTGTCTTTATTTATTTATGACCTGTGTGTCAACATAAACATCATGTAATTACTTTACTTTATTGCTAAAGCGTTAGCCATAGTAGTAGAAGTAATAGATGACGAGACAACTTCAAGAAGACACGATGATGGAGATCATGATGATGGAGATCATAGTGTCATGCCGGTGACAACGATGATCATGGAGCCCCGAAGATGGAGATCGAGAGGAGCAAAATGATATTGGCCATATCATGTCACTATTTGATTGCATGTGATGTTTATCATGTTTTACATCTTATTTGCTTAGAACGACAGTAGCTTAAATAAGATGATCCCTCACTAAAATTTCAAGAAAGGTGTTCCCCCTAACTGTGCACCGTTGCGAAGGTTCGTTGTTTCGAAGCACCACGTGATGATCGGGTGTGATAGATTCTAACGTTCGAATACAACGGGTGTAAGCCAGATTTACACAACAAAAACACTTAGGTTGACTTGACGAGCCTAGCATATACAGACATGGCCTCGGAACATGGAAGACCGAAAGGTCGAGCATGAGTCGTATAGAAGATACGATCAACATGAAGATGTTCACCGATGTTGACTAGTCCGTCTCACGTGATGATCGGACACGGCCTAGTTGACTCGGATCATGTTTCCCTTAGATGACTAGAGGGATGTCTATCTGAGTGGGAGTTCATTAAATGAACTCAATTATCATGAACATAGTCTAAATTTTCTTTGCAAATATGTTGTAGATAAATAGTTCACGTTGTAGCTCCCTGTTTCAATACGTTCCTAGAGAAAGACCAAGTTGAAAGATATTGTAAGCACTGATGCGGACTAGGTCCGTAGTCCGAGGAGTGTCCTCACTGCTACACAGAAGGCTTACGTCTTTGATGCACCGCTCGATGTGCAAACCCCTACAACGTCGTCTGTGGATGTTGTGAACACCTGACAGACACATCCTGATGACTACTTGATAGTTTAGTGCACCATACTTTACGGCTTAGAATCAGGATTCCAATGACGTTTTGAACGCCATAGAACATATGAGATGTTCCAAGAGCTGAAATTGGGATTTCAGGCTCATGCCCGTGTTGAGAGGTGTGAGACCTCTGACAAGTTCTTTTGCCAACAAGATGGAGGAGAACAGCTCAGCTGGTGAGCATGTGCTCAGAATGTCTGGGTGCTACAATCACTTAAATCAAGTGGGAGTTAAACTTCCAGATAAGATAGTGATTGATAGAGTTCTCTAGCCACTATCACTAAGCTACTAGATCTTCGTGATGAACTATGACATGCAAGGGATGGAGTTGATCCCGGAGCTGTTCGCGGTGCTTAAGACCGCAAAAGGTAGAAATCAAGAAGGAGCATCAAGTGTTGATGGTTTAACAAGACCACTGGTTTCAAGAAGGGCAAGGGCTAGAAGGGAAACTTCATGGATGGCAAACCAGTTGCCGCTCAAGTGAAGGAACCCATGGTTTAACCCAAACCCGAGACTAAGTGCTTCTATTGTAAGGGGAATGGTCACTAGTAGCGGAATTACCCCAAATGCATGGTAGATAAGAAGGCTGGCAACTTCAACAAAGTATATACATGTTATTAATGTGTACCTCGCTAGTACTCCTGGTAGCACCTGGGTATTGGATACCGGTTCAGTTGCTATTACTGGTGACTTGAAGCAAAAGCTACGGACTAAACGGAGACTGGCTAAGGGCGAGGTGACGATGTGTGTTGGAAGTGTTTCCAAAGTTGATGAGATCACCATCGCACGCTCCATCTGCCTTCGGGGTTAGTATTGAACCTAGATAAATGTTATCAGGTGTCTACGTTGAGCATGAATATGATTAGATCATGTTCATTGCAATACGGTCATTCATTTAAGTTAGAGAATAATGGTTATTTTGTTTACATGAATGATACCTTTCATGGTCATGCACCCTATGTGAATGGTTCATTGAATCTCGGTCGTGGTAATACACATGTTCACGCCAAAGGATGTAGAGTTAATAATGATAGTACCACTTTCTTGTGGCACTGCCGCTTAGGTCATATTGGCGTAAGATGCATGAAGAAACTCCATGTCGATGGATGTTTGGAGTCACTTGATTTTGAATCGCTTGACACATGCGAGCCATGCCTCATGGGCAGGATGACTAAGACCCCGTTTTCAGGTACAATGAAACGGGCAAGTGACTTGTTGGAAATCATGCATGCTGATGCGTGTGATCCAATGAGAATTGAAGCGTGCGGTGGATATCGCTATTTTCTCATCTTCACTGATGATTTGGGCAGATATAGGTGTATCTACTTAATGAAGCACAAGTCTGAAACGTTTGAAAAGTTCAAGCATTTTCAGAGTGAAGTTAAGAATCATCATAACAATAAGATCATGTTCCTACGATCTGATCAAAAGGGGATTTTCTGAGTTATGAGTTTGGCAAATCACTTAAGACATTGTGGAATTGTTTCACAGTTGAAGCCACCTGGAACACCACAGTTGTAATGGTGTGTCCCGAAGTCGTAATCGAACCATATGAGATATGGTGCGATCTATGATGTCTCTTACCGATCTACCATTTTCATTTTGAGGATATGCGTTAGAGACAGCTGCATTCACTTTAGATAGGACACCATCTAAGTCCGTTGAGACGGCGTCGTATGAACATTGGTTTGGCAAGAAACCAAAGTTGTCGTTTCTTAATGTTTGGGGCTGCGATGCTTAAGGCTTCAGCCGGAGAAGCTCGAACCCAAACCGGACAAACACGTCTTCATAGGATACCCAAAGGTGACAGTTGGGTATACCTTCTATCTCAGATCCGAGGGCAAATTGTTTGTCGCTAAGAACGAGCCCTTTGTCGAGAAGGAGTTTCTCTCGAAAGAATTGAGTGGGAGGAAGATAGAACTTGATGAGGTTGTCGAACCTTTACTTCAACCAGAGAGTGACGCAACACAGAAAGATGTTTTCTGTGGTGCCTACGTCTGTTGAATAGGAAGTTAATGATAGTGATCATGAAGTTTTGGATCAAGTTGCTATCGAACCTCATAGGTCGACAAGGATATGTACTACTCCTAAGTGGTACGGCAATCATGTCTTAGATATCATGTTGTTAGACAACAATGAACCTACGAGCTATGGACAAGCGATGGTGGGCCCGTATTCTGACAAATGGTTAGAAGCCATGAAATCCGAGATAGGATCCATGTATCAGAACAAAGTATGGACTTTGGTGGACTTGGCCGATGATCGGCAAGCCATTGAGAATAAATGGATCTTTAAGAAGAAGACGGACGTGGGCGGTAATGTTGCCATCTATGAAGCTCGACTTGTGGGAAAGAGTCTTTTCACAAGTTCAAGGATTTGACTACGATGAGAATTTCTCACCCGTAGCGATGCTTAAGTCTGTCGGAATCATGATAGCATTAGCTGTATTTTTCGATTATGAAATCTTACAGATGGATGTCAAAACAAGTTTTCTTACCAGTTTTCGTAAGAAAAGTTGTATGTGATACAATAAAAGGTTTTGTCGATCCTAAGGATGCTAAAAGGTATGCTGGCTCCAGCAATCCTTCTATGGACTAGAGCAAGCATCTCGGAATCGGAATATATGTTTTGATGGAGTGATCAAAGCTTTTAGGTTTATACAATGTTTGCTAGAAACTTGTATTTACAAGAAAGTGAGTGGGAGCACTACAACATTTCTGATAAGTATATGTGGATGACATATTGTTGATCCGAAATAATGTAGAATTTCTGGAAAGCATAAATGGTTTGTTTGAAGAGTGATTTTCAAAGGAAGACCTGGATAAAGCTGCTTACATATTGGGCATCAAGATCTATAGAGATAGATCAAGACGCCTGATGATACTTTCAAAGAACGCACACCTTGACATGTTTTTGAAAGAGTTCAAAATAGATCAGTCAAAGAAGGGGTTCTCACCTGAGTTGTAAGGTGTGAAGTTGAGTAAGACTCGAAGATTGACCACGGCAGAAGAAAGAGGAAGGACGAAGGTCGTCCCCTATGCTTTTGTCATAGGCTCTATACGGTATGTCATGCTGAGTACCGCACCAGATGTGTGACTTGCCACATGTCTGGCAAGAGGGTACAAAGGTGATCTAGGAGTAGATCACCACATAGTGGTCAAAATTATCCTTAGAGGAATAAGGAAATGTTTCTCGGTTATGGAGGTGATAAAGAGTTCGACGTAAAGAGTTACGTTGATGCAAGTTTAACACCTATCTGGATAGCTCTGAGTAGAGATACCGAATACGTATAATGGAGCAACAATTTGGAATAGCTCCAAGTGGAACGTGGTAGCAGCATCTACGATATGACAAAGTTTTGCGAAATACATAGGGATCTGAATATGGCAAGACCCATTGACTACAACCTCTCTCACAAGCATAACATGATCAAACCCAGAACTCTTTGAGTGTTAATCACATAGTGATGTGAACTAGATCATTGAGTCTAGTAGACTCTTGGATGTTGGTCACATGGCGATGTGACCTGTGAGTGTTAATCACATGGCGATGTGAACTAGATTATTGACTCTAGTGCAAGTGGGAGACTATTGGAAATATGCCCTAAAGGCAATAATAAATTGGTTATTATTATATTTACTTGTTCATGATAATCGTTTATTATCCATGCTAGAATTGTAATTATAGGAAACTCAGATACATGTGTGGATACATAGACAACACCATGCCCCTAGTAAGCCTCTAGTTGACTAGCTCGTTGATCAATAGATGGTTACGGTTTCCTGACCATGGACATTGGATGTCGTTGATAACGGGATCACATCATTAGGAGAATGATGTGATGGACAAGACCCAATCCTAAGCCTAGCACAAAGATCGTGTAGTTCGTATGCTAAAGATTTTCTAATGTCAAGTATCATTTCCTTAGACCATGAGATTGTGCAACTCCCGGATACCGTAGGAGTTCTTTGGGTGTGCCAAACGTCACAACGTAACTGGGTGGCTATAAAGGTACACTACAGGTATCTTCGAAAGTGTCTGTTGGGTTGGCACGAATCGAGACTGGGATTTGTCACTCCGTGTAAATGGAGAGGTATCTCTGGGCCCACTCAGTAGGACATCATCATAATGTGCACAATGTGACCAAGGAGTTGATCACGGGATGATGTGTTACGGAACGAGTAAAGAGACTTGCCGGTAATGAGATTGAACAAAGTATCGGATACCGACGATCGAATCTCGGGTAAGTACAATACCGCTGGACAAAGGGAATTGTATACGGGATTGATTAAGTCCTTGACATCGTGGTTCATCCGATGAGATCATCGTGGAGCATGTGGGAGCCAACATGGGTATCCAGATCCCGCTTTTGGTTATTGACCGGAGAGTTGTCTCGGTCATGTCTGCATGACTCCCGAACCCGTAGGGTCTACACACTTAAGGTTCGATGACGCTAGTGTTATAGGGAATAGATATACGTGGTTACCGAATGTTGTTCGGAGTCCCGGATGAGATCCCGAACGTCACGAGGAGTTCCGGAATGGTCCGGAGGTAAAGAATTATATATGGGAAGTCCTGTTTTGGTCACCGGAAAAGTTTCGGGTGCTATCAGTAACGTACCGGGACCACCGGGAGGGTCCCGGGGGTCCACCGGGTGGGGCTACCTGCCCCAGAGGGCTGCGTGGGCCAAGTGTGAGAGGGGACCAGCCCCAGGTGGGCTGGTGCGCCCCCCCCCCCACCAGGGCCCAAGGCGAAGAGAGAAGGGAAAAGGGGGAAACCCTAGGCTCAGATGGGCCTAAGGCCCACCTAGTGGTGCGCCCCCCCTCTCTCCCCCCTTGGCCGCCCCCTAGATGGGATCTAGGGCTGGCCGCCACCCCTAGGGGTGGAAACCTAGGTGGGGGCGCAGCCCCTCCCCTCCCCTATATATACTTGAGGTTTTGGGCTGCCATACGCACGAGAACATCTCCTTCTTGGCGCAGCCCTACCCCTCTCCCTCCTCGTCTCTCGTAGTTCTTGGCGAAGCCCAGCTGGAGTCCCGCGCTCCTCCACCACCATCACGCCGTCGTGCTGCTGCTGGATGGAGTCTTCCCCAACCTCTCCTTCTCCCCTTGCTGGATCAAGGCGTAGGAGACGTCTCCGGGCTGTACGTGTGTTGAACACGGAGGTGTCGTCCGTTCGGCACTAGGATCATCGGTGATTTGAATCACGACGAGTACGACTCCATCAACCCCGTTCACTTGAACGCTTCCGCTTAGCGATCTACAAGGGTATGTAGATGCACTCTCCTTCCCCTCGTTGCTAGATTACTCCATAGATTGATCTCGGTGATGCGTAGAAAATTTTGAATTTCTGCTGCGTTCCCCAACAGTCTCGGCACAACGAACTTTTGCAACGGTGCATACACAGGGAGAACACTTGTACCTTGAAATTTAGTGAGATATCATCTTATCATGCTACCGTCAATCAAAGCAAGATAAGATGCATAAAAGATAAACATCACATGCAATCAATATAAGTGATACGATATGGCCATCATCATCTTGTGCCTTTGATCTCCATCTCCAAAGCATCGTCATGATCACCATCGTCACCGGCGCGACACCTTGATCTCCATCGTAGCATCGTTGTTGTCTCGCCAACAATTGTTTCTACGACTATCACTACCGCTTAGTGATAAAGTAAAAACAATTACAGGGTGATTGCATTGCATACAATAAAGCGACAACGACATGGCTCCTGCTAGTTGCCGATAACTCTGTTACAAAACATGATCATCTCATACAATAAAATTTAGCATCATGTCTTGACCATATCACATCACAACATGCCCTGCAAAAACAAGTTAGACGTCCTCTACTTTGTTGTTGCAAGTTTTACGTGGCTGCTACAGGCTGAGCAAGAACCGTTCTTACCTACGCATCAAAACCACAATGATTTTTCGTCAAGTATGTGCTGTTTTAACCTTCAACAAGGACCGAGCGTAGCCACACTCGATTCAACTAAAGTTGGAGAAACTGACACCCGCCAGCCACATGTGTGCGAAGCACGTCGGTAGAACCAGTCTCGCGCAAGCGTACGCATAATGTCGGTCCAGGCCGCTTCATCCAAAAATACCGCCGAATCAAAGTACGACATGCTCATAACCAGTATGACTATTATCGCCCATGACTCACTTATGTTCTACTCGTGCATATAACATTTACGCATAAATCTAGCTCGGATGCCAATGTTGGGGAATGCAGTAATTTCAAAATTTTCCTACGCACACGCAAGATCATGGTGATGCATAGCAACGAGCGGGAGAGTGTTGTCCACGTACCCTCGTAAAATGTAAGCAGAAGCGTTATGACAACGCGGTTGATGTACTCGTACGTCTTCACGATCGACCGATCCTTAGTACTAAAAGTACGGCACCTCCGTGATTTGCACACATTCGGCTCGATGACGTCCCACGAGCTCACGATCTAGCAGAGTGTCGAGGGAGAGCTTCGTCAGCACGACGGAGTGGTGACGGTGATGATGAAGCTACCGGCGCATGGCTTCTCTTAAGCACTGCAACAATATGACCGAGGTGGATTATGGTGAAGGGGGGCACCGCACACGGCTAAGAATAATGTTTGTTGTGCTTGTAGGGTGCCCCTACCCCCGTACATAAAGGAGCAAGGGGGGAGGCCGGCCGACCCTTGGGCGCGCCAACGAGGGGGGAGTCCTCCTCCTAGTAGGAGTAGGACTCCCCTTTTCCTAGTAGGAGTAGGACTCCCCTTGTAGGGCGCACCAAGGAAAGAGAGGGAGAGGGAGAGGGAAAGAGGGGTTGTGCCCCCCTCCCCTATTCCAATTCAGACTCCCCTTGGGGGGCACCACGTCCTGGGTTGCTGCCCTCTCTCTCCCCTAAGGCCCACTAAGGCCCAATACTTCCCCGGGAGGTTCCGGTAACCCTTCCGGCACTCCGATTTTCTCCAAAATCACCCGGAACACTTCCGGTGTCCGAATATGTCGGTGTACAAAAGTAGGGGCTCTCCCTTTTGACCCCTTTACTTGTGCACGGGCAGTCAGAGCCATGCACCGCGGCCACACGAAGTAGGGCAAGGGAGGGAAGCCGGAGAGAAACCGAAGCCCAAGACAGCCAAAGCAACACCAAGGCCAAGGCCACAGAGAGCAGAGGGACGAAGCAGGTTTCCCCGGCAAGACCCTTGCCAGGGCAGCTTGTCCTACACCAGTGGAGCGCGCCACCCTTGAGCCCACGGTCTCCAGCACCATCAACCATGTTGGGCTAGAGCTCGGGAGGCACCCTCATGGTGGCATGCAGATCTTTGTGAAGACAAGGAGTGTCCGAGATCAAATGAGGATTAAACGACAACGATCCTCAGCAAGATCCTTGCCAAGGAGAGCCACAAGACTCCCGGTAAGATCCTTGCCGGGGACGACAGCACGCCACGGCAAGACCCTTGCCGGGCCACCCGGCAAGGCCCTTGCCAAGGGCGCCAGCAGGGCCACTTCCAGGCCCGCACCAACCAAGTCTCCACCGCCATTCACATGCAGCTGCCAGCCCAACCAGCTGGGCAGGCACCTGCGTGGGAACATGCAGCTCCCAGGCCATCTCAGCACACACATGCGTGGCGGCATGCAGATCTTCGTGATGGCTCCACCACCGCGCCACCCCAGCTGCCTGCCTGCCTAAATGGCACCGCACGCATCGCTGGCCAGGGTGCGTGTCGAAGCGAGGAGGAGCGGCGATGGACGGGACGGGCCTCAATACCCGTCCCCGATAAAGCAAGGGGACACCTCAGCGGAGCATTAAATGCGTCTTGTCCTGTAATACGAGCGATAAACTCATAGCACTGTGCGCCTTTCCACCTCCTGTGTGCCACTGTGGCAGCCCCTTTAGACTATAAAAGGAGGCCCATGGCATACTGGAGAGGGATTCGGCTCTTGGAAACCATGCATCGACCATAGCTAATTCGAGAGCTCCTGAACTCTCTGAAATAAAGCCACCAAAGCAGGACTAGGGTTTTATGCATCCTCGCGGCCCGAACCTGGGTAAACGACCCTTGTGCTGATTACTACTCCTGCTCTTCTTGTAACCCTACGCCCCGGCAACCGTAGTAGGGATTCTTGTGATCCCATAGGTGTCATTCCACACCGACATCTTGTCAGGACCGGTTTTTCCAATAAAACATTTATTGAAAAGCCGACCCTTGTGTTGACCAATACAGAAGAATCCTTCTTACCGGTAGACAAATCCTTGATACAGAAATCCAGCCGTACTAAATATTATACAAGGTTGAGCTGAGGATGCTCAGCAATTTATTACAAGCACGCCGATATTATACATAAAGGCGGATATGACACAAGGTTATGGTGGCATAACTACTGACTAGTAATAAAGGTGGTGGTGGATATGTCACAATGAAGTGGGTGACATGACTCCGAAATCTTACAGCTCATCAAGCGTCAGAGTGAGGCTCGATGATTTTATTTGGGTAGCGGAAGCGTATATAATACAAGTGATCAACTCCAGGATCGCACACGACTGACTGGGACTCCTCTAGGCGTCGGACTCGCTATCGAACTCTTCATCCATAAGATCGCCTTCGTCAACATCTGGCCAAATCAACAAGCCAGGTGAGTACTTTCAATGTACTCGCAAGACAGTTTGGACATAAGATATAACAAATGCAAACATGATGCACATGAGCAGATTAGTAATGCACATTTTGATAATAAATTTGCACTGCACGATAAATAAAAGGAAGTCAGGTGGTAGTCCTCCCGAAATCCCAATAAAATAACTGAAGACTGATCGGGTGTCTGAAGCGACGCCTCGAAAGGTAAAGATAAATTAGCATGCCTCAGTCGGGCATCGGGGCAACACCACATAAAGGGCTTATATTGAAATGTAAATGACAGAGCATGACACAGTCGGACGTCTAGGCGACATCTCGAAAAGGGCTTATAATGAAAGTAAATAACAAGGGTGCCACAGTCGGACGTCTGAGCGACATCACATAAAGGGCTTATATCAAAAGTAAATAACATGAATGCCACAGTCAGACATCTGAGCGACATCACATAAAGGGCTTATATCGAAAGTAAATAACAAGAATGCCACAGTCGGACGTCTGAGCGACATCACATAAAGGGCTTATATCGAAAGTAAATAACAAGAATGCCACAGTCGGACGTCTGAGAGACATCACATAAAGGGCTTATATCGATAGTAAATAACAAGAATGCCACAGCCGATGTCTGATCAACATCACATAAGGGCTTATAGTTTATCATTCGAATTCAAGTAGTTCATGAATTTAAACCATCACAAGGAAATACTCGGCACATAATAATAAACTGGTTAGTCCGTTCACAGGAATAACATTCAGCCGAGTTTACCACTCTCAGTTTCATGCTTATTCTCCGGAGACAGTCACTGGGATTGACACTGAGATCGACACTGAGACTGACACGGACACTGAGTTGGTGTCCAAGTCCCTAGTCGTGGACATGGATACTTGAATGGTTTGACTCTGCAGAGTTTGTACTCTTTAACCACAGCCAACGGATTTCAGTAGTCACAAGGACTAGTTCCGTTTACGGTATTTCAGAAGGAACACATCTAACCAGTACACACCCATTCCACATTCCCCTGCCAGGAATCACCCTAGGCAACGTTCAAGAAAAACTTTAAGACGGGGAGGTCACAACCTCGAATAGCATGGGATCAAATTTATATCGCGCGCTCTAAGGGGTGCCCCCCTCTCGGTCCCAACCGGAAACACCCATGCCCCTGACCGGATGATGGGCTTTAATCCAGGGCCATGGAACCATCATCGCGGTCCCTTTGTTTGGTGTGTACAACGAAAGAGGTTTGCAACTTACTAAACCGCACTCTTTGCAGAAAACATGTGGCAGCACGAAGGGGGAACGAACGGGATCGAGACTTGATCCACGTTAAAACTGGAGTTAACGGTTGACATAGAACTGGCATGCTTCAACAATACCAGCTTGCAACCTATCATGCCATCACATGATGAGGTTATATCATCATCATAAGAACACATCAATATCGAAGCTCAACCGCAGCTTTCTTTGCATGAAATATAAACTTCACCGATGTTTATAAAAACATGCCATGCAGAACCACTCAAGCAAACATAAAAAGCACTTATCATATCAAAGGTTCAAACATGCTTGCCTGGTTCGGAGTAGTCGGAGTCCAGCTCGGCGAAGTTCGCGCTTCCGTCACCTCCTCCGGTATCTACGGTATAAAGAAATCGCATACTAATGTAAATACCGTGTGTGCATAAAAATTGTTCCAAATTTTTTTTCAAATAAATATGATAAACAACTAGACAGAAAAATAAAGATGACAGAAAAAGAATTAATTCAAAATCATCTTTTGTTAAAAAGTTATAAGGGATTTGGTCTAGGGACTCATCTATAATGAAACAGAAAGTTACCAGGGTTTAGTTTATAAAAACAGAAAACGTTTCGCTAAGAAATACGCCACCCAACAGGGAAAGCATACTTTGCCCGAAGGCGTTTTCAGAAAACGTTTCAAATAGAATAAGAGAGGCTGACGAGGGGGTCCCACTCATCAGGTTTGAATTTTGAAAAAGAGCACACCGGCGACGGCGGCCTCCACTCCGGCGGACGGTGGTTCGGGCGGTGGTGGATCTCGCCGGGGAGGGCTACAGATGTCAAATTGATCCTAGGGTCAGATGAGTGGGTGCACTAGGGGGATTCTGGCAAGGTTTGGGAGGCGGGGGTGGTCTCACCAGAGGGAATCGTGTCGGAGCCCGAAGCGGATCGGGGCGGCCGGGGTCAGGGAAGAAGGCCTCCTCGAGGTCCTCCTAGTGGCTGGGCGTTGTACTGGCGAGGTGGAGGGGTGGTGCTGGGTCGAAGGCGAGCTCGGGGTCGCTATTTATAGCCGGCCCGAGGCGGTTGCCGAGAACGGGATAACTCCAGCGATGATTACGGCGAGGCAGTGGTCGAACGGGGGTTTTAGGCGATTGGTCATCATCGTGTTGGTCTACTGGTTCCGTTCAGTGGCTAAACTTGGCCTGGCTTGGGTGATACACCAAGCCCTCGACGGAACGGCCCCGCGGGCACGTCGGCGGCAGGGAGCACGCCCTGTGCTTTCCAGACCACGATGATGGCTCTGCAGCACGCACAGGGAAGGGGACGGCCATGCTGAGGCCTCTGGTGGTGTAGGCGGTGCCGGACGGCGCCGTTCTGCAGGGCTGGCCCCTGTTGGCCGCCACGGGTGGCTCTGCCACTACGGAAGACGTCGGCATTGGCGGGACACGTCGCCACTGACGCTTGCACCCGTCCAAACGACCGTGCGGCGCTCTGGATAAGGAGGAGAGGCAGTGAGCAAGATGCCAATGCGGGCACTCGCGAGATTGACGCCGCGCTCTGAAGAAAACGACGTTGTCGACTGAAACCAAACACTAAAACTCTGAAACTTGACAGAAACAGTGCCAGCCACCTGTTCGACAAAATGATTTTGGCATGTGGAGAAATTTTCTGGAGTTGATCTTTGGTGAGGTGGCCTCTTGATGCATCTAGGGGCTGCTTGATTTATCTCAGATTTTTAGGAGAAGAAAAAGAATGAATTTCACCGAAAATGGCAAATCTGGTCCAAACTTGCAGTAAGCAAATTTTGAAAAATTTGAACTATGGACCAGTGGATATTGATGGATCTTGGTTGAGGGTACTAAGGACTATTCAGAGAAGTTTATTTGGGATCAAGATTCAAAGGAAAATTGGTAGTTCCTTTGTAAACCACCCTATCCCAAATAAATGACAAAAAATGATTTTGAGGATAAAATAATCAGAATAAAATCTAAAAGGGGTTGAGACTTGCTGGCATAGGGTGCTAGGCTTGACTCAAAATAGGGAGATGGGTTTGGAAGAAAATTTTCTTCAAAGGCCATGGCAAGAGGATACTTTTTGAAGGGGGGAAGAATAAATCAAAAAAAAATTGGAATTCTTTTTAAATGAAAAGTATTGCAAAAAACCTTCCAATGATATTTGTGTTGAGCCAACACAAGATGAAAAACCCTCAAGGATGAACCCAAACAAAATACTTGTCATAAAAGAAATTTTTTTGAAAAGGAGAGTCCTTTAGAAAAAATTTAAATAACCCCTTTCAAAACAAATAAAGAATTTGGTAAAACCAAATCAAAATTTTTGGAGTGTTACACATCTTTGGCGCACCAGGTAGGGGGCGCAATTGTGAGAATCTGGTGTAGTAGTTACCCTAGCGTTTCTTCATCGCCATGGCTCCCAAGAAGAAGATGGCCAAAAGGCCAGCGCCGCCTACGAACGCGAAGGACGCCAGTGCGGCAACAGAAAAGCTAAGTCATTCAAAGCCTTGAGTTATTTCCTTTTACATATAAGGTTATCGTCCTCAGAGATCCTGCCTATGTATGGAAAACCTGCACCCAAAGGGGCCCTCCCGCGATTGGCAACGCCCTTGTTCTGTTTCGAGTCCGCTCAACAGCTCAAGCGGCCGCATTGCGAGTGGCGGGGCAGCCTTCCGCACCTGGCAACACTCTCGATTTTGACTCGAGTCAAGCTCGACAGTTCGGGCGGCCGCGTTAAGGGCGGTAAGGAGGTTCACCCGGCAGCAAGCACACCGGCAGGCCAATGGGGATCCGTCCCCAAGACGCCGCCATGGGTTTACGTGCCGGCGGGCCTACCCAGTTACGTAGGGCGGACATACAAAGGAGAATTGAACAGGAAAATAACATGCATAATATTAAAAGTGCTGCAGAGTCATATTACATCAAATTGTTGCTGCGGTTCTAACTAAAGATAGAAATTGTCTTGGTCATGAACCTGCAGCGGCGATAAGAAACGGGGTGCCTAATCCCGACGCTAGCCCTCCACCCTCAGAATTCTGCTGACACGGCTGATGATGGGCTTGATACACTCCCTGAGCGGTGCGAGGTCAGTATCCTACGGCAAGCTCTCCAGCGCGGCGTCAAAGTCGAGGTCGGGGTACCAGTACACCACTGATACGTCTCCGTCGTATCTACTTTTCCAAACACTTTTGCCCTTGTTTTGGACTCTAACTTGCATGATTTGAATGGAACTAACCCGGACTGACGATGTTTTCAGCAGACTTTCCATGGTGTTATTTATGTGCAGAAACAAAATTTCTCGGAATGACCTGAAACTCCACGGAACGTCTTTTAAGAAATAATAAAAAATCCTTGCCAAAGATGAAGACCAAGGGGCCCACACCCTGTCCACGAGGGTGGGGGCGCGCCCTCCCCCCTAGGGCGCGCCCCCTACCTCGTGGGCCCCCTGGAGCTCCTCCAACGCCAACTCCAACTCTATATATTTGCTTTCAGAGAGAAAAAAATCAAGGAGAAGAAATCATCGCGTTTTAAGATATGGAGCCGCCGCCAAGCCCTAAAACCTCTCGGGAGGGCTGATCTGGAGTCTGTTCGGGGCTCCAGAGAGGGGGGTTCGTCGCCGTCGTCATCATCAACCATCCTCCATCACCAATTTCATGATGCTCACCGCCGTGCGTGAGTAATTCCATCGTAGGCTTGCTGGACGATGATGGGTTGGATGAGATCTATCATGTAATCGAGTTAGTTTTGTTAGGGTTTGATCCCTAGTATCCACTATGTTCTGAGGTTGATGTTGCTATGACTTTGCTATGCTTAATGCTTGTCACTAGGGCCCGAGTGCCATGATTTCAGATCTGAACCTATTATGTTTTCATGAATATATGTGAGTTCTTGATCCTATCTTGCAAGTCTATAGTCACCTACTATGTGTTATGATCCGGCAACCCCGAAGTGACAATAATCGGGGCCACTCCTGGTGATGACCATAGTTTGATGAGTTCATGTATTCACTATGTGCTAATGCTTTGCTCCGATTCTCTATTAAAAGGAGACCTTAATATCCCTTAGTTTCCATTAGGACCCCTCTGCCACGGGAGGGTAGGACAAAATATGTCATGCAAGTTCTTTTCCATAAGCACGTATGACTATATTCAGAATACATGCCTACATTACATTGATGAATTGGAGCTAGTTTTATGTCATCCTATGTTATGATTGTTACATGATGAACCGCATCCGGCATAATTATACATCACCGATCCAATGCCTACGAGCTTTTCCTATATTGGTTCTCGCTTATTTACTTTACCGTTGCTACTGTCACAATCACTACAAAACACCAAAAATATTACTTTTGCTTTAGTTACTTTTGTTACCATTACCACTACTATCATATTACTGTGCTACTAAATACTTTGCTGCAGATATTAAGTTATCCAGGTGTGGTTGAATTGACAACTCAACTACTAATACTGGAGAATATTCTTTGGCTCCCCTTGTGTCGAATCAATAAATTTGGGTTGAATACTCTACCCTCGAAAACTGTTGTGATCCCCTATACTTGTGGGTTATCAAGACTATTTTCTGGCGCCGTTGCCGGGGAGCATAGCTCTATTCTTTGAGTCACTTGGGATTTATATCTGCTGGTCAATATGAAGAACTTGAAAGATGCTAAGACAACAATTTATCCTCAACTACGAGGGGAGGTAAGGAACTGCCATCTAGCTCTGCACTTGATTCACCTTCTGTTTTGAGTAAGCTTGCGACACCTAATCCTGCTTCTGCTATTCGTTCTGATATGTCGCATGTTATTGATGATGCCACTTCTGCTATGCATGATACTTATGATGAAACTACTTCTATGCTTGATACTACTGTGCCCCTTAGTGAATTTCTTGATGAACAAATTGCTAGGGCTAGAGAGAAAGAAATATTGAAACTGATTGATAAAAGTGATGATGAAGATAGGCCTGTTATTCCTGAGGGTTATGTTTTTGATATGGAAGCTTCTGCAGCTATTTTAGCTTGCAAAGATAGATATGAACTCAAGAGGTTATTAGCTGAATGGAATAAGCAATCTCTTAGAGATAGAATGAAACCTGACCCTGCTTTTGCTACTTCACCTATCTGTGTTGCCGATAAGGATTATGAATTCTCTGTTAATCCTGATATAATTACTTTGGTTGAATCTGATCCTTTTCATGGCTATGAATCTGAAACTGTTGTGGCACATCTTACGAAATTAAATGATATAGCCACCCTGTTCACTAATGATGAGAGATCTCACTACTTTTATATCCTTAAAATATTTCCGTTCTCATTAAAGGGTGATGCTAAGATATGGTTTAATTATCTTGATCCTGGTTGTGTGCGTAGTCCCCAGGATATGATTTATTACTTCTCTGCTAAATATTTCCCTGCTCATAAGAAATAAGTTGTTTTGAGAGAAATATACAACTTTGTGGAAATTGAAGAAGAGAGTCTCCCACAAGCTCGGGGGGGCTTCTCAAGTTACTTAATGCTTTGGCTGATCATCATCTTAAGAAAAATGAAATACTTGATATCTTTTATAATGGACTAACCGATGCTTCCAGAGATTACCTGGATAGTTGTGTTGGTTCTGTTTTTTAGGGAAAGAACACCGGATGAAGCTGAAATTCTATTGAATGATATGTTGACAAATGAAAATAATTGGAAACTTCCTGAGCCAGCTCCTGAGCTAGCCCCTGAGCCAATTACTGAGCCTATTCCTAAACCAACTCCGAAGAAGAGAGGTGTTCTATTTCTCAGTCCTAAAGATATGCAAGAGGCAAAGAAATCTATGAAAGAAAAAGGTATTAAACCTGAAGATGTTAAGAATTTACCTCCTATTGAAGAAATACATGGTCTTAATCTACCGCCTGTTGAAGAAACTTATGATCTTAATCCATTACCTATTGAAGAACCTCCTGGTCTTGATAACCCGACATAGGTAGTAAAGGTAAATTCTCTTTATAGATATGATAGAGCTGAAATCCTTCCTACTAAAATTGCCAGCCCATGCTTGGATGAGTTTGATAACTTTATGGTTAAGCAAGAAGATTTCAATGCTTATTTTGGTAAACAACTGAAATACAATTCCGATATGATTAAACACTTGCGTGATTATATGGCTAATGTTAGAGGTGAACTTAAACTTGTTAGCAAACATGCTTCTATGGTTACCACTCAAGTAGAGGAAGTACTTAAAGCTCAAAATGATTTTCTCAATGAAATGAATAGTAAGAAAAATGATTATGTTGTTAGAGTGGCTACTAGAACTGGTAGAATAACTCAGGAACCTTTGTATCCTGAAGGCCACCCTAAGAGAATCGAGCAAGATTCTTAGAGAAATAATATTGATGTTCCTAGTTCTTCTAAAAGGAAGAAAAAGAAAAATGATAGGACTTTACAAACTTCTAGTGAACCTATTGTTGAACCACCTGAGAATCCAAATGATATCTCTATGACTAATGCTGAAACACAATCTGGTAGTGAACATGAACCTAGTGAAAATGTGAATGATGATGTTCATGATGATGCTCAACCTAGTAATGATAATGATGTAGAAGTTGAACCTGCTGTTGATCTTGATAACCCACAATCAAAGAATCAACGTTATGATAAGAGAGACTTTGTTGCTAGGAAACATGGTAGAGAAAGAGAACCATGGGTTCAGAAACCCATGCCTTTCCCTCCCAAACCATCCAAGAAAAAGGATGATGAGGATTTTGAGCGCTTTGCTGAAATGATTAGACCTATCTTTTTGCGTATGCGATTAACTGATATGCTCAAAATGAATCCTTATGCTAAACATATGAAAGATATTGTCACTAATAAAAGAAAGATACCGGAAGCTGAAATTTCCACCATGCTTGCTAATTATACTTTTAAGGGTGGAATACCAAAGAAACTTGGAGATCCAGGAGTACCTACTATACCATGCTCCATTAAAAGAAATTATGTTAAAACTGCTTTATGTGATCTTGGAGCCGGTGTTAGTGTTATGCCTCTCTCTTTATATCGTAGACTTGACTTGAATAAGTTGACACCTACTGAAATATCTTTGCAAATGGCTGATAAATCAACTGCTATACATGTTGGTATTTGTGAGGATGTGCCTGTTGTAGTTGCAAACGTTACTATTTTAATGGACTTTGTTATTCTTGATATTCCCGAGGACGATAGTATGTCTATTATTCTTGGAAGACCCTTTTTGAATACTGCGGGTGCTATTATTGATTGCAACAAAGGCAATGTTACTTTTCATGTTAATGGTAATGAGCATACGGTACACTTTCCAAGGAAACAACCTCAAGTTCATAGTATCAACTCTATTGGAAAAATTCCATCGATTATATTTGGAGGTTTTGAATTTCCTCTTCCTACTGTCAAGAAGAAATATGATATTCTTATTATTGGGGATGTGCATATCCCTGTTGAGGTAACATAGTGTTATTCAAAATTTCTCTGGTCCCATGTTATTCAGAATGAGTTTATTAACAAGACCTGATCAACCTTGTTAGTGGATTCCTTTTGATGAGCATGAGATGGATGAAACTAGAAGGCACAACCTTCTGTATCCTCTTTCTACTTTCTGTTATTTAGTTGAAATAAAGTAAAAATAGTATTTTTCTGTCTGTTTTCTGATTTATCTGTGCTATATAAAAATACCCCAAAAATAAAAGTTCTCCAAATGCCCTGAAAATGAAATATGATTTTTTTTCGAGAATATTTGAGGATTTATGGAACTGAGAACACAGCAGGGGCGTCAACCACCTGGGCACGAGGGTAGAGGGCGTGCCCTACCCCCCAGGGCGCCCCCCTGCCTCGTGGGCCCACGGTGGCCCTCCTCCACTTATTCTTGCACCCATACAGTTCTTCTTCCTCCCACAAACACGAATATCTAGCTCAAGCACGAGTTCTAGCTCACTTTGCTGCGATTTTTGATCTCCTTGCTCAAAGCACCTCTCACAAAACTGCTTGGGGAGATTGTTCCTTGGTATGTGACTCCTCCATTGGTCCAATTAGTTTTTGCTCTAGTGCTTTATTCATTGCAAATTTGTGCTGCCTAGGTTACCATGTTCTTGAGCTTGCATGTCAAAATTATATGGTTCCAAGTAGTTCTAATGCATGATATAGTCTCCAGGCACTTGTAGAAGTAGTTGCTATCAATTTTGTTGAGCTTGGTTCACTCTTGTTTGAAGTTACTAAAAATTTCAGAAATTTTTCAGAGGAAGAAATACACTTAGGAAAATGTTCCAAGGCAGTTCTTCAAGGAAGCAAGGACCCAGGCTTGCAATGCGTGATGCTCATGACGAGCCACCAAGAGACGCCCCAGTGCGGCCTTGTGAGTGGCCTTCAGAAAATTTTATGGATCGAGCAGGAATCAAAGAGGAATTTAACGCATATTTGCGTAAAGCCGATCTTGTGAGCTTTGAGGCAGACAAATGCCCGCAGTACCATCATCTCAATAGTTCATTTGTGAGGAGGTTTGAATTTTCATCTTCACGTAATTATCCAACAGTCATGTTTGATCTTTATGAAAAATCTTATACCATGGACTTAGAGGATTTTACTTCTGCTTGCAAACTTCCACAATGGGGTAGTGCTAGTGATCCTCGTAAATCTGAATTTAGAGACTTTCTTGCTGGTATAACTGTAGGGGAATCTAGAGATATAGCACAAGCTACCATAGGGAGCATTTACTTTCCTGCTATACATTATTTTGCTCTCTTCATAAGTAGGTGCATAAATGGTAAGGATGAAGCATGTGATATGTGTGTGCCTGACCTCGGTATTCTTAGGAGTGCTGTGTTAGGAGACCAATCTTATAATATGGGAGTCATTGTTGCACGTAGGTTGCATCATAATAGATTTAATGGAGATTTCTTTGGAGGAATTTATGCAACCCGCTTAGCTGATTTTCTTGATGCGGACGTTCGTGAGGATGATATGGAGTTGCCTCCTACTTATTTAGATTTTAATTCTATGGTCTATCACCAGTTTGTCGAGAGGAAAGAATCACCTCTCTGGTACCGACTAATCTTTGACAAACAGCATGCTATCCGTATTACTCTCCCTGCTCCTGCCTTCTTTGATTACCAGGAAAAAGGAAGATATATTATTACCAGAGAGGAGGCAGATGAGTACGAGAGGAGAGCGGAGGCAGCCCGGCGCCATGCTGCAGCTCAGGAGGCGATAGCCGCTGCATCACAGTACGACCCCAGCTACACCTACGGGTATCCGCCAGGCCATCCCTGGCAATGAACCAACTTAGGCCAAAAGCCTAAGCTTGGGGGAGTACGTATTTCCCACCGACATTACATTTATGTTTACACACACTCATTGCTAGATGTCGGTGCTCATAATTTTTCACTGTAATATCCATGCTAGTTTATTTTCCTTTTTCTTGCTTTCTTCTTGTGTGTTTGTTAAACCTTAAAAAAACCAAAAAAATTAGTAGTAACTTTTAGTTAGTTTACTTTTCCTGCTGTAGTAGTAATAATTAAAAGAAAACCCAAAAAGATTTCCTGTTTTTATTTTGCTTGTTGGGAGATTTCCCGTGTAAATAGTTTTTATATATTTTCTTTGGGGGTCAATAGGAGAAGACCATGATTAAATTGTTGATGTGGCTCTTATATGCATTATTGTTGATTTAACCAAGAGCCCATATTGCCCTGTCTTCTCCAGTTTATTGAATGCTCGCAGATTCCAGCTTAGTCCAATGCACGTGCACTCTTATTATTATTCACTTTGTTCGATCGTGCAAATGAAAGGCAATTATGATAATATATGATGGATTGACTGAGATGAGAAAAACTGGTATGAACTCGACCTCTCTTGTTTTTGTAAATATGACGAGTTCATTGTTCTTGATTCAGCTTATTATGAATAAACATGTTTGCTATGACAATTAGAGATCATAGTTGCTCGTGCCATGCTTGATTAGCTATGAGTTATAATGATTTACCTTGCGTACCAACATGCTATTAAAATGGTTGTGATGTGGTATGATGGGGTGGTATCCTCCTTTGAATGATTTAAGTGACTTGACTTGGCACATGTTCACGCATGTAGTTGAAACAAAATCAACATAGCCTTCACGATATTTATGTTCATGGTGGATTATATCCTACTCATGCTTGCATCCAATGTTTATTAATTTTAATGCATGTTCATGACTGTTGTCGCTCCTAGTTGGTCGCTTCCTAGTCTTTTGCTAGCCTTCACTTGTACTAAGCGGGAATACTGCTTGTGCATCCAATCCCTGAAACCCCAAAGTTATTTCATATGGGTCCACTATACCTTCCTATATACGGTATCTACCTGCCGTTCCAAGTAAATTTGTATGTGCCAAACTCTAAACCTTCAAATAAACATTATGTTTTGTATGCTCGAATAGCTCATGTATCAACTAGGGCTGCCCTTATCTTCCATGTTAGGCGGGTTATTCTCAAGAGGAGTGGACTCCGCTCCTCATTCACGAGAAAATGGCTGGTCTCCGGGATGCCCAGTCCCATGCTTTATGCAAACTAAATCAAAATAATTGCAAACAAAACTCCCCCTGGGATTGTTGCTAGTTGGAGACACTCGCTGTTTCGAGCAAGTCAAGGATTGATGCTTGTTGGTGGAGCGGAAGTATAAACTTTACCATTCTGTTTGGGAACCGCCTATAATGTGTGTAGCATGGAAGATATCGCCATCTCTTAGTTGTTATGTTGACAATGAAAGTATGCCACTCAAAATATTATTTATCTCTATTTCAAAACCGAGCTCTGGCACCTCTACAAATCCTTGCTTCCCTCTACGAAGGGCCTATCTATTTACTTTTATGTTGAGTCATCACCCTCTTATTAAAAAGCACTAGATGGAGAGCACAGCTGTCATTTGCATTCATTACTATTAATTTATATTGGGTATGACTATGATTGGATCTCTTTTACCATGAATTACAATGTCTAGTCAGTCCTTGATCTTTAAAGGTGCTCTGCATTTATGTCTTGCGGTCTCAGAAAGGGCTAGCGAGATACCATCCTGTTATGTCATATTATGATTGTTTGGAGAAAGTGTTGACATCCGAGATTTATTATTATGACTCGCTAGTTGATTATGCTATTGATATGAGTAAACATGAGACTTGAGAGTTATTGCAAATGTGGTTAGTCATAATCTTTGCTGAAAATTTGAATGCTGGCTTTACATATTTACAACAACAAGAGCAAACAGAGTTTGTAAAAGTTTTTCTTTATCACTTTCAGTTTATCAACTGAATTGCTTGAGGACAAGCAAAGATTTAAGCTTGGGGGAGTTGATACGTCTCCGTCGTATCTACTTTTCCAAATACTTTGCCCTTGTTTTGGACTCGAACTTGCATGATTTGAATGGAACTAACCCGGACTGACGATGTTTTCAGCAGACTTTCCATGGTGTTATTTATGTGTGGAAACATAAGTTCTCGGAATGACCTGAAACTCCGCGGAACGTCTTTTCAGAAATAATAAAAATCCTTGCCAAAGATGAAGACCAGGGGGCCCACACCCTGTCCACGAGGGTGGGGGGCGCACCCTCCCCCCTAGGGCGCGCCCCCTACCTCGTGGGCCCCCTGGAGCTCCTCCGGCACCAACTCCAACTCTATATATTTGCTTTCGGAGAGAAAAAATCAAGGAGAAGAAATCATCGTGTTTTACAATACGGAGCCGCCGCCAAGCCCTAAAACCTCTCGGGAGGGCTGATTTGGAGTCCGCTCGGGGCTCCGGAGAGGGGGATTCGTCGCCGTCGTCATCATCAACCATCCTCCATCACCAATTTCATGATGCTCACCGCCGTGCGTGAGTAATTCCATCGTAGGCTTGCTGGACAGTGATGGGTTGGATGAGATCTATCATGTAATCGAGTTAGTTTTGTTAGGGTTTGATCCCTAGTATCCACTATGTTCTGAGATTGATGTTGCTATGACTTTGCTATGCTTAATGCTTGTCACTAGGGCCCAAGTGCCATGATTTCAGATCTGAACCTATTATGTTTTCATGAATATATGTGAGTTCTTGATCCTATCTTGCAAGTCTATAGTCACCTACTATGTGTTATAATCCGGCAACCCCGAAGTGACAATAATCGGGACCACTCCCGGTGATGACCATAGTTTGAGGAGTTCATGTATTCACTGTGTGCTAATGCTTTGTTCCGGTTCTCTATTAAAAGGAGACCTTAATATCCCTTAGTTTCCATTAGGACCCCGCTGCCACGGGAGGGTAGGACAAAAGATGTCATGCAAGTTCTTTTCCATAAGCATGTATGACTATATTCGGAATACATGCCTACATTACATTGATGAATTGGAGCTAGTTCTGTGTCACCCTATGTTATGATTGTTACATGATGAACCGCATCCGGCATAATTATACATCATTGATCCAATGCCTACGAGCTTTTCCTATATTGGTTCTCGCTTATTTACTTTTCCGTTGCTACTGTCACAATCACTACAAAACACCAAAAATATTACTTTTGCTTCTGTTACTTTTGTTACCATTACCACTACTATCATATTACTGTGCTACTAAATACTTTGCTGCAGATATTAAGTTATCCAGGTGTGGTTGAATTGACAACTCAACTGCTAATACTTGAGAATATTCTTTGGCTCCCCTTGTGTCGAATCAATAAATTTGGGTCCAATACTCTACCCTCGAAAACTGTTGTGATCCCCTATACTTGTGGGTTATCAGCCACCTTGGTGAGAACCTTGGTCATGGCGCCCTGGCAGAGCCTCCGGGCCTCGTCGGCCAGCGAGGCCGCCCGGTTGGCATGAAGCCGCTCCAAAGCGCCGACGACCCTCTCAAAGAACAGGGTCAGGCTGAAGTTGGCGCTCACGCTCCGCTCCGGGGCGTACCTCATGTCCGGCATCCCCATGGTGGCCAGCTGCGCGGTGGCCTGGTTGGCGACGGTGGCGAGGCGATCGAGCCAGCGGTTCTCGCCCTCCATGTGATCCATGAAGTTGAGGGCCTCGTTCTTCCACAGCTGCTTCTCGGTCTCCAGCTCCTTGGCCAGGGTCCCCTCCTGAGCTTTGGCCTTCGTGAGCATCCCCTCGAGGCCCTCTAGCTTCAGCGTGAGGTCCTTGATGGACTTGGTGGCCTCGGAGAGCTCCCCGGCCATGCTGATGGACGCGCCTTGCGCCTCCATCAGGGTGCCGTTGAGCGTGTTCTTCTCCTGGGACAGCTTCAGGACCTGCTCCTTCAGCCTGTCCCGCTCCACCTCCAGCTCCTTCACCTTGCCGGCATGAACCTGGGCCTGGGCATCGAGCGCCTCTTTGTGCCTCTACTCCAGCTCACTGGTCCGCTGCAAGACAAGCTTCCCCACCTCTTCATCCTTGCCGCGAAGTGTGGCGGCAAGCTTCTCCTCACACACAGCAAGGTCCTCCTCCTGGGAGTTTAGCGCGGCCTGGTGCTGGGTCCGGGCGGCTTCGGCTGCCGCGGCCAAGCCCTCCGCCGTCTCCTGGGCCTTCTCGATGTCAGCCAGCTTCATGGTGAGATCTACGTCATGCTTGGTCAGCTCGCCCTGGGCGGTCTTCAGCTCCTCATGAGCCTGGCAGAACCAGTCCTGCATCTCGGCAACGCGCTTCTGGAGGTCCGCCTCCGCCTTCTCCGCCACCGCCATCCTGGACTTAGCCTTGTCCAGGCGGGTGCGATGGAGCGCCTGGAGCTTCCGGAAGCTGGCGCCCATGGCGTCGAGGAGCCGCTCTTCCTGGGAGCCGTCGCCACCAGCGCTCGGCTCGTCAACGATCTTGAGCCCGGCGGCGGCGAGCACCTCATCGTCAAAAACCTCCCCCTCAACGAGAGCCCTGGTGCTCGACGCACCTGGGAGGTCAACGAAGAGATCGTCGCTCACCTTCAGGTACCTGCCGGAGCCGGAGGCAGCGGAGGAGGAGGTCTGGTCATCAACCACCTCCTCCTCGGCAGCGGCCTGCCCAGCCTCTCTGGCAGGCCCCTTGCTGGACTCCTTGGTGGTAGCCTTGCCGGCCTCCCGGGCAGGCCCTTTGGCGGCGTCCTTCGCGGCGCCCCTGGCAGCCTCCTCAGCAGCGGTCTTCTCGGCCTCCACCGTGGCGTCCTTGGCCACGTCCTCGATGACGGTGTCCAGGTCCTCCCGGTCCGCCGAGAGAGGATCTAGATATCAAGAAGAGGGTGTGGTAGAGCCAAGATCAAAGATTTAAACAGAAGAGAAAAAAGAGCAGGGACGAAGGGTGATGACTTACCAGTGCCAGGCTAGGAAGCAGAAGTCCCCTCCCCGCCAACATTTGGTGCCGAGGCGTAGCGCCAGCGCCCAAGTTCTCCTCCTCCTCCATGTGCGTGGGCTCGGTGCTTGGCGCCCTTACCGGGGACGCCCCTCGGGGCAGCATGGTCGATGGGGGCGGCGTGTTGGGAGTAGCCCTCTATGGCTCCCCCTGCTGCTGCTCTCCTCCTACATACCCGGCAAGGTCAGCACCAAAGCATCATACCCCTGACACATGTCGACGAGGGGAAAGTAATGAACTTACACTGGGGGCTGCGCAGGGGGGCTGCTGTTCGGGCTGCTCAGCACCACCAGTGGCGCCCTTGAAGTACCAGCCGGGGGCTGGCCGCCCGCCGAGGTCTTGACCCTCTTCACCCTCTGGGCCAGCGTCTCCGCGTCCCTGCAAAGACGAAGACAAGTGGCACCGATTGAGGAAACAGGGATGGCGAAAAGAAGAAAGATACTTACTCGTCGTCCACCTCCTCCTCTGTGGATTTCCTCTTCCTCCTCGGGCTGAGGGATCTGAAGACGAAGGTGGCCCCCGTGTCGGCGTCCACCGAAGGAGGGGAGGAGGGCGGAGTCTGCGCACGCTTGGACGAAGAGGAGGCAGATGCCTTCTTCCTCGCCGCCGCGGCCTTCACCACCTTCTTCACCGCCATGGCCCTTGTTTGACGCGCGGACTCCTCCGAGGAATTTGGCCGTCGTGCGGCCCTGACGGGTCGTACCGGCTCGCCAGAAGTGGCCCGCCGCAGGACCCGCCCTCTCCCCGTGGCCGGAGGGTCAACAGCCCCGGCCTCCTCCGACGACGACTCGTCGGCCGCATCCTCAACAAGAGGAGCCTCGGTGTCGGCGTTGCTGGCTTCCCCGGCGGCCGCCGCCCACCGGGCGAGCTCCTCCTCCTCCGCGCCCGTCGCGGCCTTGTCCTCCACACCACCAGCGCTGCCGGCCTCCTTAGCAAGCTGCGCCTCCCTCGCCCTGGCGGCGATGTAGTCCAGTTCCGCCTGGGTGGTGTCCTGGACGAGCAGCCGCTCGGCGTCGGTGTTGACGTATCCCTCGTGCAGAGTGTCGAAGAACTGCTGCATCTCAATGTCCTCCGGCTCCTTCCAGCTAGGGTCAGGGCCATGCACATTGCAATCCGGCATCATGGCGATGATCTCGGTCCGGCGAGAATTATTGCACAGCGGGACCACTCCCGCCGGCAACTTGAACAAGGGCCCCTTGAAGACCTTGCCGGCCTTCGCGGCGGCCCTCACGACCTTGCCTGTCCACTCTACCTCGCTGTCGCGGCCCACATCAAGCTGGAAGAATCGCTGGCAGAAATGGGCATGCCCCATCACTGTGAAATTGTGGTCGAGGCCGGGGCGAAGCCGCATGATGTCGGCGAGGTTCGTAAAGAGCCAAGCCGACCTCCCCTTGTTGTGCAGTGGAGCGATCCGGAGGCAGATAAAATCCGCCCCGATCATCTCGAGGGTGAGCCCGGCCTCGGTGAGCCGAAGGATCCTGGTGGTTTCAGTCGTGAGCTTCCCGTCGTCGGCATCCACGTCGCTCCAATCGCTTCTGCGGACCGGCGGCGCCTGGCGAACTTCGCAGAACGCCGGCGGGTCCTTCTCTTCAATCCAGCACCACCGGCCCCACCATTCTTCCCACCTCTCCTTCATGGCGCCGTCCGGGTACGCTCCCTTGGACCTTGGGATCCAGGTGATGCAACCAGAGATGGCACCTCCCATTTGGATCCAAGGGAAGAAGTAATGGCGGAAGATCGCCGTGTTGGGGTGCACCCCGGCGAAACCTTCACAGAGGTGCGCGAAAAGAGCCTGGCACGCCACCGCATTTGGGGTGAAATCCAAGAGGCGGAAGCCAAAGGTATGCATGATGTCGTTGAAGAAATCGAAGAAGGGAGGACAAAGCCCGCAGGAGAAATAGTCGACAAAGAAGGGGTACCGATTTGGGGCAGCCTCAGCGCAGTTGGCGGGGATGACGCGCGTGGCTGGGTGCCCCGTCTTCTCTCCCCCCGTCTTCACCCCCCACAGGGGCTTGAAGGCTTCCCGAAGCTCGAACACATCAAATGTTGAGGGGAAGATGGCGGACTGCGTCCGCTGCACCGCCAGCGCACTCTCCGGCGGCTCCGTCGCTCCGGCATCCTTGGCCACTCCCTTGCCCTTGGTGGATTTTGGCGCCATGGCGGCTGAGGGAAGGGGCGAGAGGCAGAGGACGGCAGGAACGCAACGACGGCGAGCAAGAGCGAAGCTTAGGGAGGAAGGATAAGGGGGCGGCTCTGAGATTGGAAGAAGGCACGGAAGGGGTAAAGTGAGCAGCGCGCCCGCGGTTATTCCTTTTTACGGGGATGGCGCAGGCCGCCTCCTTTCCCATTAACTGTGACGCATGCGTGCGGAAACCGCCCCACGCATGTCGCCCACGTCACGCGCACCCCTCCACGTCGCGCATTCAACGCGGATCGTGGGACGCGCAGCGCGTGAATAGTTTTACTACGGTAAAATCCGCCCCTCCTACCCGTGCACTGTTCAGGGCCTAGCCCAACAACGTGTGGCACTTATGTGTGGCCCAGGCCCGGGGGCTCCTCTTGGTGTACAAAAGTAGGGGCTCTCTCTTTTGACCCCTTTACTTGTGCACGGGCAGTCAGAGCCACGCACCGCGGCCACACGAAGCAGGGCAAGGGAGGGAAGCCGGAGAGAAACCGAAGCCCAAGACAGCCAAAGCAACGCCAAGGCCAAGGCCACAGAGAGCAGAGGGACGAAGCAGGTTTCCCCGGCAAGACCCTTGTTGGGTCAGCTCGTCCTACACTAGCAGAGCGCGCCACCCTTGAGCCCACGGTCTCCAACACCATCAACCATGTTGGGCCAGGGCTCGGGAGGCACCTCCATGGTGGCATGCAAATCTTTATGAAGACAAGGAGTGTCCAAGATCAAATGAGGATTAAAAGACAACGGTCCTCGGCAAGATCCTTGCCGAGGAGAGCCACAAGACCCCCGGCAAGATCCTTGCCAGGGACGACAGCGCGCCACGGCAAGACCCTTGCTGGGCCACCCCGCAAGGGCCTCGCCAAGGGCGCCAGCAGGGCCACCTCTAGGACCGCACCAACCAAATCTCCACCGCCGTTCGCATGCAGCTGCCAGCCTAACCAGCTGGGCAGGCACCTGCGTGGCAATGTGCAGCTCCCAGGCTAACTCAGCACACACCTGTGTGGCGGCATGCAGATCTTCGTGAAGGCTCCACCACCGCGCCACCTCAGCTGCCTGCCTGCCTACATGGAACCGCACGCATCGCTGGCCAGGGCGCGTGTCGAAGCGAGGAGGAACGGCGACGGACAGGACGGGCCTCGCTACCCGTCCCGATAAAGCAAGCGGACACCTCAGTGGTGCATTAAATGCGTCTTGTCCTGTAATACGAGCGATAAACTCGTAGCACTATGCGCCTTTCCACCTCCTGTGTGCCACTGTGGCAGCCCCTTTCGACTATAAAAGGAGGCCCATGGCATACTGGAGAGGGATTCGGCTCTTGGAAACCATGCATCCACCATAGCTAGTTCGAGAGCTCCAGAACTCTCTGAAATACAGCCACCAAAGCAGGACTAGGGTTTTACGCATCCTCGCGGCCCGAACCTGGGTAAACGACCCGTGTGCTGATTACTACTCCTGCTCTTCTTGCAACCCTGTGCCCCGACAACCGTAGTAGGGATTCTTGTGATCCCATAGGTGTAGTTCCACATCGACAGAATATAGTCGTCCAATATATTGATCTTTATGTCTCAACCATTTCGAGACTCCTCGTCATGTCCGTGATCATATCCAGGACTCCGAACTACCTTCAGTACATCAAAACACATAAACTCATAATACCGATCGTCACTGAACATTAAGCGTGCGGACCCTACAAGTTCGAGAACTATGTAGACATGACCGAGACATGTCTCCGGTCAATAACCAATAGCGGAACCTGGATGCTCATATTGGCTCCCACGTATTCTATGAAGATCTTTATCGGTCAAACAGCATAACAACATATGTTGTTCCCTTTGTCATCGGTATGTTACTTGCCCGAGATTCGATCGTCGGTATCTCAATACCTAGTTAAATCTCGTTATCGGCAAGTCTCTTTACTCGTTTCGTAATGCATCATCCTGCAACTAACTCATTAGTCACATTGCTTGCAAGGCTTATAGTGATGTGCATTACCGAGAGGGCCCAGAGATACCTCTCCAATAATCGGAGTGACAAATCCTAACTCAACAAACACCATCCGAGACACCTGTAGAGCACCTTTATAATCACCCAGTTACATTGTGACGTTTGGTAGCACACAAGGTGTTCCTCCGGCATTCGGGAGTTGCATAATCTCATAGTCATAGGAACATGTATAAGTCATGAAGAAAGCAATAGCAACATACTAAACGATCAAGTGCTAAGCTAACGGAATGGGTCAAGTCAATCACATCATTCTCTAATGATGTGATCCCGTTCATCAAATGACAACTCATGTCTATGGCTAGGAAACTTAACCATCTTTGATTACCGAGCTAGTCAAGTAGAGGCATACTAGTGACACTTTGTTTGTCTATGTATTCACACATGTACTAAGTTTCTGGTTAATACAATTCTAGCATGAATAATAAACATTTATCATGATATAAGGAAACATAAATAACAACTTTATTATTGCCTCTAGGGCATATTTCCTTCACAAGAGGAACCAGATGATGTGCCAGATGATGATCTCAGCCGGGTCATTGTTGATGCAAGGAGACTGTGCAAAACTGAAAAGGAGAAACTAAAGTTCGATCGCATGTTAGAGGATCACAAAAAAGGATTGTACCCCAATTGCGAAGATGGCAACACAAAGCTCGGTACCGTACTGGAATTGCTACAGTGGAAGGCAGAGAATGATGTGCCTGACAAAGGATTTGAGAAGCTACTGAAAATATTGAAGAAGAAGCTTCCAAAGGATAACGAATTGCCCGACAGTACGTACACAGCAAAAAAGGTCGTATGCCCTCTAGGATTGGAGGTGCAGAAGATACATGCATGCCCTAATGACTGCAGCCTCTACCGCGGTGCGTACGAGGATTTGAACGCATGCCCGGTATGCGGTGCATTGCAGTATAATATCAGACGAGATGACCCTGGTGATGTTGACGGCGAGCCCCCCAAGAAGAGGGTTCCTGCCCAGGTGATGTGGTATGCTCCTATAATACCACAGTTGAAACATCTGTTTAGAAACAAAGAGCATGCCAAGTTGATGCGATGGCACAAAGAGGACCGTAAGAAAGATGGGAAGTTGAGAGCACGTGCTGACGGGTCGCAGTGGAGAAAAATCGAGAGAAAGTACCGGGCTGAGTTTGCAGGTGACCCAAGGAACGCATGGTTTGGTTTAAGCGCTGATGGCATTAATCCTTTCGGGGAGCAGAGCAGCAATCACAGCACCTGGCCCGTGACTCTATGTATGTATAACCTTCCTCCTTTGATGTGCATGCAGCGGAAGTTCATTATGATGTCAGTTCTCATCCAAGGCCCTAAGCAACCCGGCAACGACATTGATGTGTACCTAAGGCCATTAGTTGAAGAACTTTTATAGCTGTGGAATGGAAAAGGTGTACGTGTGTGGGATGAGCATAGATAGGAGGAATTTGACCTGCATGCGACGCTGTTTGTAACCATCAATGATTGGCCTGCTCTCAGTAACCTTTCAGGACAGACAAACAAGGGATACCACGCATGCACGCACTTTTTAGATGACACCCAAAGCATATACCTGGACAAATGCAGGAAGAATGTGTACCTGGGACATCGTCGATTTCTTCCGACCAACCATCAATGTCGAAAGAAAGGCAAGCATTTCAAAGGTGAGGCAGATCACCGGAAGAAGCCCGCCATGCGTACTAGTGATCACGTACTTGTTATGGTCAATGATTTATAGGTAATCTTTGGAAAGGGTCCCAGCGGACTATCTGTTTCGAATGATGTTGAGGGACGCGCACCCATGTAGAAGAAGAAATCTATATTTTGGGACCTACCCTACTGGAAAGACCTAGTGGTCCGCTCTTCAATCTACATGATGCACGTGACGAAGAACCTTTGCGTGAACTTGCTAGGCTTCTTGGGCGTGTATGGAAACACAAAAGATACACCGGGGACACGGGAGGACCTGCAACATTGGCACGAAAAAGGCGGCATGCCTCCAAAGCAGTATGAAGGTCCTGCCAGCTACACTCTTACCAAAGAAGAGAAGGAAATCTTCTTTGAATGCCTGCTCAGTATGAAGGTCCCGTCTGGCTTCTCGTCGAATATAAAGGGACTAATAAATATTCCAGAGAAAAAATTCCAGAACCTAAAGTCTCATGACTGCCACGTGATTATGACGTAACTGCTTCCGGTTGCATTGAGGGGGCTTCCACCGGAAAACCTTCGATTAGCCATTGTGAAGCCATGTGCATTCCTCAATGCAATCTCTCAGAAGGTGATCGATCCAGAAATCATACCAAGGCTAAGGAGTGATGTGGCACAATGTCTTGTCAGTTTTGAGCTGGTGTTCCCACCATCCTTCTTCAATATCATGACGCACGTCCTAGTTCATCTAGTCGACGAGATTGTCGTTCTGGGCCCTGTATTTCTACAAAATATGTTCCTAAAGAAATATGTCCGTAACCGCGCTAGGCTAGAAGGAAGCATCTCCATGGGCCTTCAAATAGAGGATGTCATTGGGTTTTGTGTTGACTTCATTCCTGACCTTAAGAAGATTGGTCTTCCTCAATCATGCTATGAGGGGAGACTGACTGGAAAAGGCACGCTAGGAGGGAACTCAATAATATGCAGAGACATGCATTCTTGATCTCAAGCACACTACACAGTTCTACAGAACTCTACCTTGGTGACCCCGTATGTCGATGAACACAAGAACAGTCTGCGCTCCAAACACCTGGCGCAGTGTGACGACTGGATTACATGTGAACACATCAGGACTTTCGGCAGTTGGTTGGAAACACGTCTCAGAGGTGACAACACTGTTTCTGATGAGCTGTACTCATTGTCCAAGGGACCATCTTCGACTGTATTGACTTACAAAGGATACGAGATAAATGGGAATACATTTTACACGATCGCCCAAGATCAAAAGAGCACCAACCAAAACAGTGGTGTCTGCTTTGATGCAGCAACCAAGAGGGGAAAGGACACATATTATGGTTAAATAGTTGACATATGGGAACATGACTACGGACATGATTTTAAGGTCCCTTTGTTTAAGTGCAAATGGGTCAACCTGTCAGGAGGCGGGGTACAGGTAGACCCATAGTATGGAATGACAATAGTGGATCTGAGCAATCTTGGGTACACAGACGAACCATTCGTCCAAGCCAATGATGTCGCGCAGGTTTTCTATGTGAAGGACATGTCTACCAAACCGAGAAAAAGAAAAGATAAGGAAGTGAATACATCATACGATGAGCCAAAGCGCCACATAGTTCTTTCAGGAAAAAGAGACATCGTGGGATTGGGGGGCAAGACAGACATGTCTGAAGATTATGAAAAGTTTTATCAAATTCCTCCCTTCAAAGTCAAGGCTGACCCAAGCACCCTATTAAGCGATGACAAATATCCATGGTTACGGCGCAATAAGCAAAGGACAGAAGCAAATAAAAAGTGAAGACTTTCTCTCCACAACTATTATGATGATTCATTTGATCTAGAATATCACTGCAGTTACATGTGAAGAAATGAAATGCCTTTTGTAACAGACGAGTTTCTGTATGAAACCCTCATACTTTGAAAGAGATTGTCCGTTTTGTACACGAAGTGCATCCAGTTTTTGTCGTAACCCTCTCAACTTTTTAGCACATGCTATGTGGTGAAATGATGATACCATGCCAATTTTCAACCTCTTCAGGGTTCATTTGAAGTGCTTTTCAATTTCAGGGTCATATAGGTCAAAAAAATCAGTAAATGCATGAAAAATAACAAATGAAGTCAGAAAGGGTTGAAAATTGATGGTGCGGCTTTGAATGGTGCATTTTAAACACACAAAAAGTCTGGAGTTCAAAAAAGTTCAAAAAAAATGAAATCCCTTTATAACAGACAGTTTCCGTATGAAACCTTGATACTTCGAAAGAGATTGTCCATTTTGTACACGAAGTGCATCCAGTTTTTGTCGTAACCCTCTCAACTTTTCAGCACATGCTATGTGGGTGAAATGATGATACCATGCCAAATTTCAACCTCTTCAGAGTTCATCTGAAGTGCTTTTCAATTTCAGGGTCATTTAGCTCAAAGAATGAACTAATATAAAAAAAATGAACTAGAAAACTTTTATGAAACTTTAATAGCAAAAATAATAAACTAAAAGAATGAACTAGAAAACTTTAATGAAACTCTAGTAGAAAAAAGAATGAACTAGAAAACTTTAATGAAACTCTAATAGCTAAAGGAATCAACTAAAAAGCTTTTATAAACCTCTAGTATTATTGAAACTAAAATTATATAAAATTTATGCAACTAAAATTATCAAAGTATTTTCTGTTCAAAACATTAAAAGGAAAATGAATTTTCATAAAGAACTTTTTTGTTAGAAACTTTAATAGCAAAAAGAATTATCATAAAGATTTTTTTTGTTAGAAACTAAAATAACAAAAATTGTTTTTGAATATAAAGATAAAACATAGTAATATTAAATAGCAGGAAAAAGAATCACTCCAAAATCTATTTTTATAGTAAAGTTAATCACAAACTAGCGATTCACACAAATTTCAAAGAATTCAAATTTAAACTATTCAAATTTGAAAACTAATGGCACTAACAGAAAGTTTATAATTTTTCTGACCTAAAAGCAAAATAATTAAAAAATAAAGCAAAAAACAAAAGAAAATAAATAATGCAAAAAACAAAACAAAAATACTGGAAAAAATTAAAAAAATTATGCCTACTGGACCACCACGGCCAGAATACGACTAGAAACCCAACCTGCCTATTGGGCCAGGATTCAGGCCCGCAAAAGGCCCAGCAGGCCCACAGGCAGATACAGAGTGGTTAGGCCCGTAAGCCTGCTTTGGAGAGGAGCTCGAAGGCTCAGGCGCACCATGCCTTATAAACAGGTGCGACACTCTCTCAACTAGCGAGGTGGGACTAAACTCCCACCACGCCGTTGTGCAAGGCCATTCGTCCCGGTTGGTGCCACGAACCGGGACCAATGCCCCCCTTTGGTCCCGGTTGGTGCCACCAACCGGACCAAAGGTCTATGTTTTCCGCCCTTTGGGCTGCTGAAAAGAGACCTTTGGTCCCGGTTCGTGGCACCAACCAGGACTAAAGGGGCATTGGTCCCGGTTGGTGCCACGAACCAGGACCAATGCTCTGGCTATATAAGCCAACACTTAGGATTTTTCAGTCCCAGTTCATCTTCCCCACCCGACGCCGCGCCGATCAGCACGACGCTGCCAGGCTGCCGGACCGCGCCGTCGCCCTCGCCCAGCCCTGCTCCTCGTCGCCGTCGCCGCCGAGCCCTACTCCACCGCGTTGTCGCCGACGTCGTCAAGCTGCTCCACCACGCCGTCGCCGCCGACGCCACCCCGACGCTGCCCGGCCTGCCCCTGCCCACCCCGCCACCCACGCCGCCCTGACGCCGTCCCGGCGCCGCCCGGCCCGCCCCGACACCTCCTCTGTGAGCACCGCGCCCCTGCCCTGCCCCGCCGCCGCCGCCACCATGTTGCTTTTTTTGTTATATATGCTTTCTTTTTATATGTATGTATGTATTTTTTGTATGTATGTATGTATTTTTTAAACTTTTTATATGTATGAAAAAGAGGAAGAAGGAAGAAGGAAGAAGGAAGAAGGGAAGAAAAAGGAGAGGAAAAAGGGGAGAAAAAAGAGAAGAAGAGGAGGAAAAAAATAAGAAGAGAAAGAAGGAGAAGAAGAGAAGAAGAGGAGAGGAAGAAGAGGAGAAAAAAATAAGAAGAGGAGGAAGAAGAAAAAGACAGGAGAAGAAGAAAAAAATAGATTCTTCTTCTCCTGTCTTTTTCTTCTTCTCCTCTTTTTTTTCTTCTTCTTCCCCTTCTTAATTTTTATCGGGAACGAGGGTGTCGAGGATCGCCGAGTGGTCGAGGGTCGGGAACTAGGGTATAGGGTCACCGAGGGTTCGAGGGTCGAGGGTCATCGAGGGGTCGACGGTCGAGGAACACCGAGGGGTCGAGGGTCGCTGAGGGGTCGAGGGTTGAGGGTCGTCGAGGGGTCGAGGATCAAGGAACGCCGAGGGGTCGAGGGTCACCTAGGGTTCAAAGGTCGAGGGTCGTCGAGGGGTCGAGGGTCGAGGATCACCAAGGGGTCGAGAGGTTGCCTTGTGTCAAAGTATTAAAGAAATCCATGGCTTCATCATTAGCCGGAAGTAACCGGGGCGCATGATGGTACGAAGTTCTCCAAAGTTATTTTGGAACGGAGTCCCGGATAGGATAATTCAGCTTTTGGTACGAATTTCAGCAAAGGTCTTCCAAATAGCGATATTCGGAAGGCTCTTGCTGAACTTTGTACCAAAAAGCGAATTATCCTATCTGGGACTCTGTTCCAAAATAACTTTGGAGAACTTTGTACCATCATGCGCCTGTTACTTTCGCCTAATGATGAAACCATGGTTTTGTTCAATCCTTTGACACTAGAAAAACGTGACATGAGGGGGTCGAGGGTCGGGAACTAGGGTAGAGGGTCGTGGATCGCCGAGCGGTCGAGGGTCGTGAACTAGGGTAGAGGGTTGAGGGTCGCCGAGGGGTCGAGGGTCGTCCAAGGGTCGAGGGTCCAGATTTATCAAGAATGCCCCCATTATGGATGTGCACAAGTTGATCCAATTTTTTTTCTGATCTCATCTATATATATATATATATATATATATATTCTTCTATATGTCACATTGTCTGTCAAAGTATTGAAGAAATCCATGGCTTCATCATTTGCCAGAAGTAACAGGCGCATGATGCTACGAAGCTCTTCAAAGTTGTTTTGGAACTGAGTTCCTGATAGAATAATTAGCCTTTTGGTATGAATTTCAGCAAAGGCCTTCCAAATTGCGATATTCGGAAGGCTCTTGCTGAACTTTGTACCAAAAAGCGAATTATTCTATCAGGAACTCCGTTCCAAAACAACTTTGAAGAGCTTCGTACCATTATGCGCCTGTCATTTCCGGCTAATGATGAAGTCACGGTTTTCTTGAATTCTTTGACACTAGACAACATGACATATAGAAGGGTAGATGAGATCAGGAAAAATATGGACCATTTTCTGCACATCCAGAATGGCGTCATTTTTTTTAAATCCCTTGTCGGTCTGAACATCTGACATTCATGAGAGAGGCGGTCCGGCCCAAACCCTAGAAGTGTTGCCTAGGCCACCCCAAACCCTAGAAGTGTTGTCGAGGCCACCCCAAACCGTAGAAGCGTCGAGCTAGCTAGGACTACGTTTGCATTAATATATCCATCTGTCATGTTTGTATATTGATTGCCATGTTGTAATATTTGCATAAACTATGGAGCACCGAGACATCAAAGCAGAACAGATGTTGGGGGACATAATCCTCGGCAGAGGTGATGTCCTGTCGTTTCTCAACAACACCGATGGTCTGGAAGGAGAGGGTGAAGCAGGCTCCGGTGATCGAACAATGGAGGTGGAAGGACATGATCATGATGGCTCCGGTGACGGAATGCCAGTGGAAGAAGGAGACCGTGATGACTGCTCCGGTGAGCGAATGGAGGAAGGAGCTGTTGCAAAGTACGGCGAGGTATATATATTAATTAAGCATGTGCTGACTAGCTAATTGATGCATTAATTGTTTTGGTATGTACACATATTAACTCTCTTCTTTCTTCTTTTCTAGCCCTCCGGATCGAGCCAAACTTCGGTAACTAGATGAGGCCCGAAGAAAAGGTTGTGCCAGGATGGAAGGTTCACGATCACAGCAATCAAGGGCAATGGCCAACCGATTGAACCCAGCCGGACCAAGGAAGCATTTTCTGCTCAGTGTGGGGTTCTTGTTACGGACATGATCCTGATCAGCATCCACCAATGGAATAAGCCTAAGAGCGAAGACCCTCAAGTGTCTTTTGTCAATGATAGACAGAAAGATGATCTTTGGACCGCACTGAAGGAAAATTTCACCCTACCGCCAGAGGAGGATCCGGATAAGCCAGTTATAGA